>NC_030444.2:2073804-2133804 GCF_001660625.3 Ictalurus punctatus
GAATTAAAGAATACGGTGTTTATGATAAATATATATATAGCTATAGAAAGAGGAGCATAAGGATATCAATGAATTCAATGGAGATTTAAATTTTAATTGGAAAGCAGGTCAAAGGGGGAACAAAATCACATTATAATAGGCCCTGTGGTAATACTGGACGTTTCAAGCCTATATATACACGTGTAACGTATTTTTAAGATCTTGTACACATCATGTAGCCTACAAGAAATGCACGAGCAAGATATCCTACAGTTAAACCTACACTGTTTACATTTTTATTGTTTACATTTTTACATGGACTCTCTAAAACCTGCGGCTTATAACTTATTCATGTGTTTTCGTTTGTTCATTTGTGCATTTGTAATTCGGTATAAAAAAAAATGCATGGAACATTAAATGTAAATATTAATAACTAAGTTTTACAATGATAAAAAATCGAATTTATGTAGAATATATAGCCTATAGCCTAGTGATAATATATAATATAGGATATAGTGAATTAAAAAAACAAAACAAAAAAAACACACAACTTTGCTCATGACCTTGACTGATGAATTAATTCATTTATTAATTACGCAAATGTTTAACTGTCTGTCTACAAAAGTAAATGGAAATAAAATCGTTCATTTAAATAATAATAATAATAATAATAATAATAATAATAATAATAATAATAAAGCACAAATTTAACATAAAATCAACAACTCGCCCGCTGGCGATGTAATATTGTGTTTGAGATACAGCGCGTCACCCTGCACGAGCGCTCCCTGAATCAGCCAATCACCGTCCTTTGAGCGTGGGCTGGACTTATGATTGGTTGAGGTGACGGCAGAGGCGCTGTGCTGTGATTGGCTGGTCGGGCTCGTGATTGGCAGAGCGGAGCGGTAGATTCGGAGCTCCTCATCCCCGGCGCTGTCCACATGAGAGCGGGTTCTGGAACGCACCGCGCGGGAGCTCACACAGCGCACGCACGCACTCACTCACTCACACACCGCGAGCGCTTCCAAACGGACGGATTTTCAATAATAATAATAATAATAATAATAATAATAATAATAATAAATTAGAATTCCTTCACGCAGTGAAAACAAAACTACAGCCACAACAAGCATCCTGAGGAGAGTCTTTAATTCTATTTAAACCTATTCTCACGCGACCGCAAAACTTCATTTTTTTTTTTTGTGTGTGTGTGTGTGTGTTTCTGTGCGGGACGCCGGAGCGCACGCGGATTCGTGCCATGGCGCGTTACAGAGCGCGCGCTTTATATATGTAGAGATGCGCCGTTTAGGTCCTCACGTGCAGACGCTCGCGCTGTCGGAGTTACAGAGAGCGGCTTCTTCTACAACTAAATCTAATGGGACGCTTGGAGTTCAAGAAACCAGCACAGGACTAACGGGAGGAAGAAGTGCACCGTTTTTTTTGAAGGTGTAAAAAACAAACAAACAAAAAAAAAAACAAGCGGATAACGGGATTTTACAGCGTGGGAACAATTTCCTCAGTCGAGCTTCATCATGGCTGCATTTGATTTTTCTTGACCCGTGCGTGTATGCTTCCTGTTGGGATTGTTTCCTCCAGAAGGGTTTATGGCACAAACCACAGACCTTCCATGTGCATCTGAACAGAAATCATTCTTCATCATAGGCTATATGCGGTTATATATTTTTTCAAGAATTTTTCTTTTTTTAAAGAACAAATAACCACTTCTTCCTTCTTCCTCGAGGAACTCGTTGGCCTTCTTCAAGTTTTTTTTTTGTTTTTGTTTTTTTTTGTTGCTGTTGAATTAATTTTATTTTATTCTTTTTAATTGAAAGTGTTGGAGAACCGACTGAATGGACTGAACGTTTAAATAAATAATAATAAAAAAAAAACCAAACAAACAAAAAAAGAAATAACAATCTGTGCATCACGTCGTTCAAGTCGTTTAACCCGCCTGGAAGTGGCCGTGACCTCTGACCTATGGAAATTCACTGCAAGCACGACCCGTTCGCCGCGATGCATAGTAAGTGTAAATAATAATAATAATAATAATAATAATAATAATAATAATAATATGCATTGCAAAAAAATAAAATCCCTTTTTCAGTGTATACTGATTTGCATGTATTAGATTGGACTCGAAGTCATAAACGGCTCCTCAGGTAGACAGGCTGCTGCATTTTATACGTCTGAAAGCTGATATATTCAGGACCTGGTTTGTGCGTCAAGCGCGTGAGATTTTGAAGCGTTTTACACACTTAGTTAAAAATGTTGTGGATTTCTGCAGGGTCACACTAGAGTCTCACACTATACCTAAACTACAGGCTACCTTTTCCTTGTCGCTGAGGTTCTCTACCAATTCAATAATGCACATGTGGGGGTTTCATTTATTTATTTATCTATTTATAGGAAAGAGTATTTGGTGTACTTTAATTACCTTCAATTATTTGGAAAAGGTTCCAACATGTACCCTTGATGGTACAAGCGACAAGAGTTTAGAGTCCCTTTATTTTTAATTAAGAGTGCGTTGGGATGTGGACTGGCTGGCTGTTTTTGGTTAAATCATTTCTTCATTTAAAAAAAATAAAAAATAAAAAAAAAGAAAGAAAAGAAAAAGAAAGGCAAATATCTGAACCTGGTTCTGAAGAAAAAGAAACAACACAACGTCCTTCACATTAGTGTGAAATGAACTCGTACACTTTCAGAAATCAAGGTGCTGGAGGTCCTTGTCGCTGGACTGGAACCATCAAGAGTGCATGTTTGTTTTGATGGTTATGATGGTACAGTCTGGTATTTATTTCTGAGAGTGTAACCTATAGACTGGCGAATTCTTGGATTGGATGTAAGTCACAGAAGAGTGGTGTGTAATGAACCTATAGTGTTAACCTAACCACCAAG
Organism: Ictalurus punctatus; assembly: GCF_001660625.3. Classification (NCBI taxonomy): domain Eukaryota; kingdom Metazoa; phylum Chordata; class Actinopteri; order Siluriformes; family Ictaluridae; genus Ictalurus; species Ictalurus punctatus. The sequence goes on from NC_030444.2 coordinate 2,076,679, forward strand.
AACCCACGAATGGTTCCACACCATCACACGCTTAAATAAATAAATAAATAAATAAATAGATAAATAAATAAATAAATAAACAAACAAAATGAAAAAGTACCTTATCACAATTCTAGCCTATAAAATGAACATTTTTTTTTGATTTAATGTTTAATTTCTATTTACAACGAAATGATTGTTCATTTCTTTGTGGCACCAGAAAAGAAAAAAGAAAAAAAAGAAAACAGAAAAGTGACAGGATCTTTCGGAAAACAAAATGCCGCATCGTTCTAGAGAAGCTTCTAGAGTCATGCATGTCTTATAATTACAGCCTTACATTGTTAGAATACCAGCTTACATATTTTGCATTGTTTTCTATGGATAATATTATGCATTTCTACCGGATAATAAGGCTTTTGAGGTTAACAGGTTCATTTCTGACATTCTCTTCTAATGAGCTCCTTCTCTGTTAAATTAACTCTCTAACATGCTTGAATTATCACCTAGTTCGTGTTGTTGTTGTTGTTGTTGTTGTTGTTTGTGAGTAATAATATGAGGCCAGTTGCATACGGATAAACACAGGAGGTGTTACTTCAACCCTGGGGATCCAAAATGATTAAATGGTGATTTTTTTCCCCTAATAAATATATATATTTTGTTCCTTTAGATAAATAAATAAATAAACAGATAAATAAATAAATAAAACCGCTACATTTTCCTTCCGTCAGTGTGAGCCCAAACATGTGAACAGTGTGAGGAGGTTCTGTCTAGAATTCCGAGTCCGCCAAACTGGATTGCTTCTGGATATTCTGAACGACAAAAACAACACCCGACTTTTACTTTTCTTTTCTTTTGCGGTGTGTGGATTAGTTAACATCATGCAGACTGCTGCATGATGTCAAAAGATGAAAAGAAGAATCTGCTCACTCGGTCGTAACCTGACCTGTAACACACTGTTGTGGTTATTGGATCATCATCATCATCATCATCATCATCATCATCATCATATTATTATTATTATTATTATTATTATTATTATTATTATTATCATTGCTTGTGTTCGTTCTCTCTCTCTCTCTCTCTCTCTCTCTCTCTCTCTCTCTCTCTCTCTCTCTCTCTCTCTCTCTCTCTCTCTCTCTCTCTCTCTCTCACACACACACACACACACACACACACACACACACTCGCGGCGCGGTGAATGAAGCGCTGCATTTTACGCATTTCAGCGCCGGAACGAATCGCGTTTCCTTTTCGACACACAGCGAGAAAGAGATCACACACACACACACACACACACACACACACACACACACACACACACACACACACACCAAATATATTACACACTTTTATAGGCTATATTACACCGACAAAACCCGGCAGCACGTGCACGGCTGTAGGACAGTTTAGTTTATTATGCACGTGCTTTGATGTGGAAAAAAGAGCGAAATTCTCTCTCTTTTTTTTTTGGATAGATGTTGTTGTTTTTTTTTTTTGTTTTTTTTTGGTGAATGTGGAGTGAGTGATGATCCGAAAATATTGGTTTGATGATGCACATAGTAGATACAGAAGTAGGTTATTATTATTATTATTATTATTATTATTATTATTATTAGCCTGCTACAGTGAATATTATTTTAACCCATAAACCCTGGGATTATGGAAATGTGCCCTGCATAGAAGTCCTGTACCAAATCAGCACTTTATTCATTCTGCTGGGTTTAAAAATATAAATGAAATAATTTAAAGCCTACAGTTAAGGCACCTGTTTGGATTAAAATAAACCCACTGAGGAAACCAAGTGAGGATAAAGTTTCGGGTTGTTCTGTGTTGGGTTTGTGAGGGTGCATTATTCATCTCTGCTGTTTAGTAATTATTTAGTAATTATTTAAAATGCAGTGTGGAGTAAATGATGTAAAAGATGTTTTACTCCTCTCCTGAAGTTTAGGTTAGGAGAGCGTCGATATTTCCATCAAATCCAGTACATAATAATAATAATAATAATAATAATAATAATAATAATAAATAGACATGAACAATGGCAAACATAGGCCATAATTTCTCCTACAGTTTGTGATAGCATTTATTTGTTTGTTTACTTTGTAATTAAGTCGTTTAAAAGCACATTGAATTCCATTTCGCCTCAGCGAAACACAGGAAAGTACAGTTACGGGAAAGATTTGTACTTTATTGTACTTTAATAACCTTAACACATGTTTTTGTCCAACATTTCTGTGAGATGAACGCCACCGTTAATCCTCCGTAGCTAACTTTACAAACCGGATGCTAGCATGCTACTAGGTAGAAACGTAGGGGGGAAAGCCACGCCCACAAGTCTGACGCTGAATTTCCACAGGTTATTTAGCATGTTAGCAGGGTGGCAGTGTAAGCCACGGGTATTCAGCTGGAAAACATTAAGCGTCCAAGCATAAAACATTAAAAGAATGAAATTCATTTCCTTACAAAGTTCTGTGTAAACCACTAACATGACAGAATGGGGACTCGTCATTTTGAAAGGTTTAAGTTTTGTTTCGCACTGGTACTTCCTGGGCCACAGAGTCTGAATAAACACGTTTCTCTGTCTATTTGTCTGTAAACGTTACATTTTTGTTGTTTATTTTTTGTTGTTTGTGTGTAAATTCTAGCCTAGCCTTTTAGAGGGTCTGCTACAGAGGCCTTGGCGTTTGGAAATCTGTCGTCAGCGCTACATTCAATGCTCTGCTACAGTATTTTTTCAGTTAATTCATCTTCCTTCATCGGTAAGGGCTTTATCCTGAGCAGGGTTGCGGTGGATCTGGAACTCATCCCATTACCACCGGGCTCAAGGTTGGGAGAATTCACACCTATTTAGCCAGTCAACCTACCGATATGTTTTTGGGCAGTGGGAGGAGAACCTGGAGGAAACCCAGGGTTTTTTTTTGGTTCAGTCCACTTAGATACTTTGCTGGGTCCACATCTGGAACACGGGCCCCAGTTGACAACCCAATGGTCCCAGTGATGCAGCAGTTTTGCTCTGTTGACTTATGTGAAAGCCTGTTAACCGTGATGTACGAATGAGCTACATCACATTACAGAATCTGGTGATGACTCGGATGAAACCGTTCCCTAGTCCATATTTTTGTTTAGTATTTTTTGGCGTATATCATCTTGTCGCTAGCCTATGGGTTTGTGTAAGTGCACTGGATATTTTCCACGCTTTTAGAGATGGCTACGAACGTCCAAAACATTGCGCTATGTAACGATTGAATGGCACTAGAGTTTTTAAAAGACTCTGCTAAAATGCTAATGAGAGAAATTTCAAGCACCCCCCACCCCCCCCAAACACCCCGCACCCCCTCAGAAAACCATTCTCTCTGTTTGTTGTCTGCATTTTTAAACGAGGTGTTGGCTCACTTGGCAGTTTTCATTTGGGCCTGTTTAAACTGCCTCGGCCAGATAAAGGAGCGTAATGGGAGCGCGTCGCTAATCGCGCTTTTATTTTCTGGATGGAGGAGCACGAAGGTCTTCAGGCCGCTTCTCAGGCTTTCGGGGCGGAAGCGGCGCTGAAATCAATCACGGCTTCGATTTATCAGCCGAGTGGGGCTCAGCAGGGAAAATAAAAGCGAGAAGAGGATATAGATCACATCGGAGAAGTCGGTTTCGTTCCATTCTACACGTAGCCTCGATGACCTTAAACACGTACATATGCATACAAACACACATACACACACCGTCGGTGTGTTTCAGGACAATTTGCTGCAAGTAAAGACCAATTTGCAGCTTTACAGACAGTACTGATACACTTTCAGCTGTAACACAGGAAAAGGAAAGCTTCTACAAAAAGCAGTCCTGGTAAATGGTCCGCCTTTTAACCTTCTACAAAGGTTTCTCATTCAAGGCGCTAGCTCTGCCATCGTTAGGAACTTGCATGTTGCTCCTTCAGTATCTTGCCCAAGGACACTTTGCAGTCATCTGGGTGATCCAACCATGCCATTAGTGGACAACCCGCTCTACCACCTGAGCCACAGCCGCCCAGTCACGTTTGAATGCTTGCTCTCTAAGTTGCTTATGGGGAAACTATGTTCAGACTAAGCTGAGCTCGGGTAACAGGTCCTGTTTTAGTGTCTGTTTCATGTTTAGCTACACAGAAGGAAGTAATCAACCGAATATTGAAATAAGCCCATAGAAGGAAAGATTTCGTAGGACGTCTTTGTCATGTTAAGTAAAACTAGGTGACAGAAAAAAACATACTGTACAGATATATTTTTGTTCCCCAAGGTAATATACAGTATACGACACCTTCCATCCATCCATTTTCCATACCCATTATCCTACACAGGGTCATGGGGAGCCTGGAGCCTATCCCAGGGAGCTGGCGGGGGACACCCTGGACGGGGTGCCGACCCATCGCAGGACACACTCACACACCTATTCACACACTACAGACAATTTGGAAATGCCAATCAGCTTACGTGTTTTTTTGGCCTGGGGGACGAAACCGGGGTACCCGGAGGAAACCCCTGAACATGCAGAGAACCTGCAGGCTCTGCGAATACAGGGCGGAGGCAGGATTCGATCCCCCTACCCCGGAGGCGCGAGGTGCCGATATGGTGATGCTTTCTGTAAGGAAATATTTATTTAACATTTCTTGACACTTATGGAAAGAGTCTCCAGTGTCAACACTTTGTAACAGTCATTCATTAGGACAAGGTTTTCTTCTCGTACTGCTGTGGTGTAAGAAGAATAAAACACTTCAGGGAAATGTTGTTGCTAGGAAAATAATCCATTTCAGGGTAGTAACAGTAAATCTGCTTATTTCTTGGCTGCATTACAACAGTCCATCATTAATCATCGTCTTCTAACAGCACACCCTGTCGCGTTTTCACTAACACAATTTATTAATGGCGAATATTCTCAATGGCTTTCTACAACATTTTAGCCATCCGCTATCTCCGTTCAGCTCTTACTGATGAAGTAATTCAGTGAGTCAGTTGGTGAGTCTATCAGAGAGTCGGTAACTGAGATAGTCAGTGAGCCAGTGAGTTGGGCAGTGAGTCAGTTACTGAATCAAGACAGTGAGTCAGAGTAAATCAGTGTGTCAGTCAGTGAGCCAGTCACTGTGTCAGTCAGTGAGTCAGAGTAAATCAGTGTGTCAGTCAGTGAGTCAATGAGTAAGTCAGTAAGTTAGTGTCAGTCAGTGAGTCAGTCAGTAAGTCAGAGAGTAAATCAGTGCGCCGGTCAGTAAGTCAGTGAGTCAATGAGTAAGTCAGTACGTTAGTGTCAGTCAGTGAGTCAGTCAGTTACTGCGTCTCTGTCAGTAAGTAAGCCATCGAGTCAGTCAGTAAGTCAGCGAGTCAGTGAGTAAGTCTGAGAAAATCAGTAAGTTACTGTCAGTCAATGAGTCAGTCAGTGAGTAAGTCAGAGAATAAATCAGTGAGTAAGTCAGTGAGTCAATGAGTAAGTCAGTAAGTTAGTGTCAGTCAGTGAGTCAGTAAATTACTGTGTCAGTAAGTAAGTCATCGAGTCAGTATGTCAGTCAGAGAGTAAGTCAGTCTGTCAGGTAGTCACTCAGTGAATAAGTGAGTGAGACAGTCAGGGAGTTTCAGTGAATCAGACAGTGATTCAGTCATTGAGTAAGTAATTCAGTAAGTGAGTGTGTCAGCCACTGAGTCAGTCAATGAGTCAATCAGTGAGGTAATCAGTAAGTCAATCAGGGAGTCAGATAGAGAGTCAGTCAATGCATCAGTAAGTGGGTCAGTCAGTGAGTCAGTCAATGTGACAATCAGCGAGTCAGATAGAGAGTCAATTAGTGAGTTAGTCAGCGAGTCAGTCGTTGAGTAAATCAGTAAGCGAAAATGCCACCTGGCGGTAAAACAAAAATAAAAAGATTCCTACAGTTCTCATTAGCTAACTGGTCTGATATGTGATAAAGATCAAAGCTAGGATGTGATGTGAGATTTGTAAATGTAGCTTTTTGTACAATACAAAGAGAATCACTCATTCCTATACATCTCCTATCCTCTGTAGTGACAGAGGAACAAGGAGAAAAGGTGCGTCCAGAGATAAAGAAAGGAGAGATAGGTAGAAAGACCTGCAGAGAGAGAGCGAGAGAGAGAGAGAGAGGGATTGAGAGAGAGAGAGAGAGACAGAAAGAGGGATTGAGAGAGAGAGAGAGAGAGAGGGATTGAGAGAGAGAGAGAGAGAAAGAGGGATTGAGAGAGAGAGAGAGAAAGCGGGATTGAGAGAGAGAGAGAGAGCGGGATTGAGAGAGAGAGAGAGAGAAAGCGAGAGAGCGAGAGAGAGAGAGCGAGAAAGTGTTAGAGAGAGAGAGAGAGAGAGAAAGTGAGAGAGAGAGAGAAAGAGAGAGAGAGAGAGCGAGAAAGTGAGAGAGAGAGAGAGAAAGAGAGAGAGAGAGAGAGAGAGAGAGAAAGAGAGAGAGAGCGAGAAAGTGAGAGAGAGAGAGAGAGAGAGAGAGAGAGAGAGAGAGAGAGAGATGGATGGATGGTGACACATTACTGTCTGTGAATTGATGCGTTTTGTATTCGGGGCATTAGGGAAGCGAGTTTGGTTTTGATATAACCTGAAGCGGTGTGTTTAAGAACTATCACGCTTGTAGGCTGGATTAGCACACACAGCACACTCCCTGTGTGTATCTTTGTGTAGTGTGTGCGTGTGTGTGTGTGTGTGTGTGTGTGTGTTTCAGGGAGGGGATTCTGCTCTGAAGCAATCAGTATGTTAATATGACAGAGTAACTGGATTAGCATGGCAATATTTAATGCGCACACACACACACACACACACACACACACACACACACACATACACATACACTGAAGTAAATGTAACAAGGCACACACTGATAATATAATGTCTCCCATTCATGGTACGAGCTCCATGCTGCACCTAAACACTCAATCACACAGCGAGGTATAAACACTGCTGTTAAACACGGACATTTGTTACAGCTACCGTTGTAATGTGTGTGAAAATAATTCTCCAGAGACCTTCTCTGATCACACCCCTAGATGTCATCCTCAATAAAGTACCCTTGAGGATCCTATTAAAGTTACAGTGTTGACCTACTGTATGTATGTAAGTAATATTCAGCTACTGGAAAAATAGACTTTCGTTACAACAGTAACTTATTTAACACCTTGATTTGTTTTTTTCATAGATTTATCATAGGGGACTTTCAGACTAGCTAGCTAGCTGTTTAGCTATTTAAGACGATCTACGTATGCTAATGACGACCCATTACAATGGTATGCAGCTAGCTAGATTGATTATTTATCTCAAGGCGCTAGCTAGCTATGTATGTTTAACTAATGTACTTCTATGTCAGCTCCTCGTCGAAATGCTAACTACCTTATTTCAAAGCAAACTCATGCTAGTTTGTTAGGTTTTAACACATTAAATAATCTTCAGGGAAGTTTAATCTGGGACAATATGGTTTGCGTAAAAACGTCAGGAGTGTAAAAATGCTTATTCGGAAAGTCCAATCTGGGTTCTGCGAAAGAAAAATGAAGGTAGTACTTAATATAGACAATGTAACACGAACGCATTTTCTCTCACGAGTGGTATATTAATTACAGACGGAGTTTCACACATGCACACCTGGCTTGTTTAGCCACTGGCAGTGTTTCTCAGTTCGAGTAGGTCATGTGCAATTTTACTAGTTAGCCACTAGGGGCGTGGCTCATGACTGAGGGAAAGATGAGAATGTACGACTCCGACCTTCAGGTCAAAGACAAGCGCACACTCTGCAAAGGGACCAAACACCAGCACCGATGACGTCTAGAAGGATTCAGACCTCTCAGAGATCTGAGTGGAGGTCAGACATGGGATGGGGTGGCAAGCCTTATTTCAGGGGTGGCAGCCGAGTATAGCCACGCCCCTTGACCAGCATGCTTTTATCCAGTGAATCAAATCCTGAGTGGGGATATTAAGAGTTAAGGGGTCTTGTTCACGGGCATTACAGAGACCCTCACCCTTAGGACTGACTGTCTCCGTCACTGATCCGCCGTGTATATATATTTTAACGTAATGCCACCAGAACATAACAACGCGATGACGCTTAGCTACTGGAACGAAACAGTCGTTTCTCGTGTCCTCTGTAGATTTGATGGAATTCTGAAATCTGTTACATTAATAGAATAAACTCACAACCCTGATGCACGCTGGTTTTCTTTTCAGGGCACGGAGGGGTGAACCAGCTTGGGGGGGTGTTTGTGAACGGGCGGCCGCTGCCCGACGTGGTGAGGCAGAGAATCGTAGAGCTGGCTCACCAAGGCGTACGGCCATGCGACATTTCCCGCCAGCTGCGCGTCAGCCACGGCTGCGTCAGCAAGATCCTGGGCAGGTAAGCCTTATTCATGACTTATTAAGCATTCATTAATGTCTAATGAATGTGTAATTATAATTTTTACAATAATAACTGCAGCGCCACAATTATACACAACATTTTTGACTAGGGATTTTAAAAAATTCATTTATAAGCCATGTTACGAGAAGGTAACATTACCGACCGTTATATATAAGTCGAGTGCTAGCAAGTTCGCTAACTCACAAAAGCGTTCTGATTTGTACTGACTGTGTACAATGTTTGATGTTTCATCGACTAATCTATCATAAGGTCAGGACATTTGTACATCACATTTCCAGCTTGTACACTACTAAGACTAAGCGCTTTCTCTTCTTCATCGTGACGGATTAGCGCCTGCGTTATCGATCGCCGATGCTAAGCGGCGTGTTTAAAGCGGGTCAAGTTTAGCAACGGACGTTTTTCTCGCCGAAGCCGTTTATTTTCAGGTGCTGTCTCGTCGACAAGAAGTTAGCATGATGGCACCATTAGGGTTAGGAGAACGACAAAATATTCCCAATGTTCCGTTAGCGCCTTTGGGAACCGCCGCAGTACAGGAACACCGTGCACCGGCGCAGCTGAGTCAGCAGTTCCTGCTTTTGTGTGACCGAGTTTGAAATAAAAAAAGAAGAAGAAGAAAAAAAAACTTCCCTCGTCCCGAATTGGAGCGGGTCAAAGCCTTTTTTTTTTCCTTCTCTTCCTCTCTGTCACAAAAAGAAAAGATTCATCACATTGTACATTTGCATCCGAATGAAACGGGTGGCATACATCTGCCGAGGAGGGTGAAGGACAGAGAGAGAGAGAGAGAGAGAGAGAGAGAGAGAGAGATTTAGGAAGAGCGATTTAGAAGAAAATGATTTATAAAGAATGAGAAGAAGAAAGAAATAAGGAAAAGACACGAAAGGCAGAGAGAGAGAGAGAGCAAGAGAGACAGAAAGAGAGAGAGAGAAAGAGAAAGCGAGAGAGAGAGAGAGAGAGAGAGAGCATTTGAATAGATGAAGGTGTGGGATTAGTGCTAGGGCCTTTAGCAATATCAAAAAATGTGTTTGCCATTGTTCTCTCCCTCTCCGACCCCCCCGAAGCCCCCAGTCCAGCTCAGTCATGCGTTACCGCTAGGCCCCGTGTGCGTGTGTTAATTTCCTCCCTGCTCTCTGGCTAACCGGCACACAACAAGAAAGCCCCTGCGTTTAATAGCGCGTGGACCGAGTGTAGCACGCTAAAATAAATAAGGTGGATGAATGTCCATACCTCATCTCATTAATAGCGGGATTTTCACAACCGCTTATTAAGCTTAGCTGTTTTTCTGTATATACTGCAGGGAGAAAGGCTACAGGGTCTCTTTGTCATGTGTTTCAGAGTTGTGTGTGTGTGTGTGTGTGTGTGTGTGTGTGTGTGTGTGTGTATGAGAATGGTAGTCCCTGTTTAGTTTGTAGTACTGAAAATATATTTATAAAACCTTAGCGAATTATTTTAAAAACCAAAGAAGTATATTTTCAGTGATATACACGACCACCCTCCATCAATGGTATTAGCTAGCCGGCTAATTATAATATAATTATGAAATTCTTTCGAGAGTATAACTTTAGAGAATAATTTTAGAGAGTATCCCTTAACTTTAGAGAACACTTACGCAGCTAAGGTTAGCATATTAGAATGTTCCAAATAAAAGCAAGCTCATAGAAGATACTTACCCAAAGGTAAGTAGACCAGGACACAAATACGTTCAAATAAAGCAAAAACAAAACTAGCATGTGTGTAACAATATATATAAATATAAATAGAAAAATATCCAGGTAAAAAGCTAGAAAATGTCTAAACCAAAGCTAATAAATGGAAGTTCTCCCCTCAAAAAGCTAACGTTTTTGCTAATGATTTGTTGTTGTTGTTATTGTTGTTGTTATTCCTAACAATCACTAGCATTTTCAAAACTAGACAGTTAACCTGAGAGAAAATTCCTAAACAAACGCCAGCTTTGTAAAATCTGTCTAGTTAACATGAGAGAGCTTGAGAAATAGAAGCTACCTAATGTTTCAGAATATCCTAAAAATTAGCCAGCTAGCATTAAGAAAAATTCCCACACGAAAGCTTGCCCGCATTAAACCTTCTCCCTAAGCAAAGTTAATGTGAATGAGAAAACGGCTATCGAAAGCCAGCTTATTCAAAATCAACTACACAGCATGAGCGAGCAAACGTTTGCGGATATCCTTAAAATGAGAAAGCTAACCTCCGTGAAAAACAATATTAGCCGTCATTAGAGTGTGTCCGTGATCAAAGCTAGCAACCTTTTAAGAATATCTGTAAAATTAGCCTGCTTACCTGTCAGAAAACCTCTAAACCAAAGCTAGCAAACATGAGTGGTACTCCCTGCTAAAAGCTAATGTTAGAGCTAATGTTCCCAACCAATGCTAGCTTTGTAAAAAAAAAAAAAAAAAAAAAATCTGGCTAGTTAGCATGAGTGAACTTAATAAAGAAAAGCTACCTAATGTTTGAGAATATCCGTAAAATTAGCCAGATTACCTGAGAGGAATCTCCTACTGTACGTAAACATTTAGAGGTTCTCCTCTTAAAATAAGCTAGAAACGTTAGAAAACGTAGCTTTTTCAAAAGTCGCTAGCTAACTTGAGAGAAAATGGTCAACAAAAGCTAGCTAACATTTGAAAATATTTACCAGAGGCAACAACAACAACAAAAATGGAACTTCCACCTGTTTTGGGGTGCCTGTGTAACTCCACAGTAGCGGTTAATGGCACACAGACACCCAGGGCTGAAAGAATTGAGTTTTTCATAAATATTTCTTTAAAAAAAATTGTTTTTCTTACCTATACTACTAGGTTTCAGTGTTAGGACTGCATTGTAGTGGTTGTATACGGTGTTTTAATATCGATAAAGCTTTACCTGTGCCGTCTGTTTTTATCTCTGTACCAGTGGTATCGTGGAGAGGTGTCACTCGTTCGCAAAGCATCCGATTCACACCCCTCCCCTTTCCCATCGCGATGCCCACCAGCAGCTAAACACGTATATAAAGAGAGTCATGATACTCGACACACGGAAACCCAACAGTCTCCTGAATAAACTCCTAACAGACTTGCGGCGCTAAAATAATTCATTCGTTTACACCGATTGAAAATGTCCTAGCTTTTCTGTCCAATCAAACGCTGTCTAGAATGTCAAGTGTCCCGCCCCCAACTTTCGAAGAATCCTTTTAAAGTACGGCTTAGCAAACGGAACGAAACGTACTCATGAGTGAGTGATTTTGGTGTAGGGTTAATTACTAAAACTCCAGCGCTTCTCTGATCAAGCAGAAAAACAGTCGAATCGCGTAACGCATCACCGCGCCAGTATCATAACCGTCAAATCGCTGACAGGCTGCGTTTTTTGATTGACAGGTACTACGAGACGGGCAGCATCAGGCCAGGCGTGATCGGAGGATCCAAACCAAAGGTTGCTACACCCAAAGTCGTCGACAAAATCGCTGATTACAAACGCCAAAACCCCACCATGTTTGCCTGGGAGATACGAGACCGACTACTGGCCGAGAGAGTGTGTGACAACGACAGCGTGCCCAGCGTCAGCTCAATCAACAGGTCAGTGTGTGTAACGGAAACAACGACACACCGTTCACGTGAACTCCACAAACCAGACTGTTTATTTAAAATTGATTGTGTGGGGTTGTTGTTGTTGTTGTTTTGTTTATATGGTGTCATGTGCCAACCGCTAAGTACCGTTAGCTCTCACCGGTCCCGATCTTACGCGTGTACCATACGTCGTCCGGTTGGAACCTTTGGTACTTGGTACAGTTTTCTGGCACTAAAAAAGTTTTGTTGCTTTGTCCAGTCGGAAGAAGAAGAAGAAGAAGAAAAACCCCACAAAGACGACGAAGAAGGTATAGACGAAAAAGGCAGAAACAGAGGGGGATGAGACAGCGAGCCACACACATATTCATGAGTCCAGGTTCAACACCATGTGTACGATGACAGAGAAGGGAAGAGAGAGAAAGCGACAGAGAGACAGAGAGAGAGAGAGGGAGGGAAAAAAAAGAAAAAGGGGCTTGTGCTTTGCTTGAGCAATCATGCAGGAAGTGCGAGGCTGTGCTGCCTTGTCAGCCACTTCACACACACACACACACACACACACACACACACACACACACACACACACACACACACACACGCATGATGTCTGTTTCCTCTTTGTCTACTGTTTACCGCAGGATCATTCGCACTAAAGTCCAGCAGCAGCCTGGCCAATCAGGAAGCGTCTCTGCGCATAATTTAGGTAAGACCCATACACATACACTTTAAGCACGTTACAGCAGTTTTAAGCGCCTCTATGCAGGTTGTACAAAGTTTCCCCCCTCCCCCACTAATTCAAAACAAATAAAGCGCAAGGAAAAATAAACGCGGGTAATATAGGAATCTCTAAGAGGAATACATACGATCCAGCTCGCTAAGTCTAGCTAGCTAGCGCTAATACAGCGTAGAAAACAAAACCATCACGACACACCGCGTCCGTGTGTTTTTATCGCCAGATCTGCGCTCAGTACGAGCCGGGTAGTGTTAGCATGCTACGTCAAACACTAAGCTATAAACGTAAGTTTCGGGTTAAGGTTGATCTGGATGACTCACTCTCTGAGGAAATGAAAGAAAGAAACCCACACATCCTGTTAGTCGGAGATTTTAATACTTCACAAAAGACTTTTTCACGTTCGCATTCTCACTCTCTGTCCCGATTGGCTGATGATCACCGTGTTCTCTCGCGAGTTCTCCAGCTCGGCAACCGGGCGGACAGTTCCACTGAACTCGTGGCGTTTGTCACCACGTAGCCGGGTTTCTTCGTTTCGTGCCTAAAGGTCGGGTGTGATGATGCTGCAAAAAATGACAAAAAAACAACAACAAAAAAACAACAACAAAAAAACACAACTAGCGACAACTAAACGTGACACACAGGCCATCAAGGGATCTTTAAGCAAAGTTGTGTTATCCACTATAACAAGCTAGCTAGTATAAATATTGACTGTGCGCTGAAGTTTATAAGGATATAGAACTTTCTGGAATACCGAGAGTCTAAAAATGATCAAAACCGCAAGCGATGTCCCTCTCAGGAGCGACTCCATCCGTCACGTGCTGTAGTGAAGAGAAAGTTCCGGATCTACTTAAGCCTCTGTCAGTAATCTTCATAATCTCACATCACAGCTTAATCGAAAAATTAATTTCCACCCGCACCCCCCTCCCCCCGACTTCAGATTAACGATGATAAATCGTTCTCGTACTCAGACGGAAAATTGAAATTTCGAGATTTTTGAATACCGAGCGCTCGCGTCGCGTCTCCGTGAAAGAAAACACAGAGAAAGAATGAGAAAAGCAGATAATTGAAATGATAAATGACGAGGAAAACGCAGGGATATGCATTCATTACGGTCTCCTCGCGGTTCGCGAACGAGGGCGAGAACGGGGGTCTTTTATCTGTTCGCCTGTTTTCGAGCAATTTGTTTTCCGTCTCGCGCGCTCTTTTTTTTCCCCGGCTCCGCTCGGGAGTCCGGATTAGCGGCGTCTTCGCACCCTGTAGTGTCCCCTCGGGGCCACCGTCCTGTCACTCAAGTCGAACGTCACCTGACAGGAAATGAGATAAGGCCGGGAGAGCGAGCACGGAGGGCTGACAGGAAGGAGCGGGTTGAAAATAAGGCTGTTGGAGTTTTATCCGCCGGCCGTACACACACTGACAGCTTGTTGTTGTTGTTTTTTTTTTTTTTCTTTCCGAAAAAGGCTTTAGCACGAAAAAATAACAAACCCCACACACACACACACACACACACACACACACACACACACACACAGGGTCGAGCAGGGCGAGAGCAAGAAACACTGAAAAACAACAACTGACAACACGATGGTGGTTCATCGCTAGCTAAAAGTGTATAAATAAAGTTTTAGCGTCAAGCTTGATATGCAGGGTGTGTGTGTGTGTGTGTGTGTGTGTGTGTGTGTGTGCGTGCACGATCATATTGCAGCTGGTCAATATGAAATGATATCGTAGCCTTTCTTGACCTTTCAGTGTCCACCGTGGCGGTGACCCAGGTCTCCGCGGTAACCAGCGACGCCGCAGGCTCCTCGTACTCCATCAGTGGAATTCTGGGAATCAGCTCGGCGGCTGACGCTAGCAAGAGAAAGAGAGATGAAAGTAAGAATGAGTGTTTTGTGTGTGTGTGTGTGTGTGTGTGTGTGTGTGTGTGTGTGTTTTAATCCTCACTATAGCTAGCATTTTTGTTATTTACATTCCAGTACATATCAGCTGGCACACCAATACGTTTCCATTTCTCACACACACACACACACACACACACACACACATGGCACAGATGGAAGGAGCTGAACACTGACAGATGTATCGGGGCAGGGGGATTGGACACCGCTGACACGTCTTAGATAAACATCTCTATCCAGTGGAGACACCATGTGTGTACGTGTGTGAACGTGTACATTAAAATGCCATCTATGGGTAGACCCCTGCTGCATGTGAAGCAGCGCCAGATGCCACACACACACACACACACACACACACACACACACACAGCAACACAGACACAACAAACTGCAGTTGATAAATAAACAAGAGATTTTATTGTAGCGGTTGTATACTATCAATAAAGCTTTACCTGTGCTGTCTGTTTTATCTCTGTACCAGTGCTATTGTGGAGAGGTGTCACTCGTTTGCCCAACAGCGGGCACACACCCCTCCCCTTTCCCATCGCGATGCCCAGCAGCCGCTAAACACGTGCATAGAGTCATGATACTCGACACACAGAAACCCAACAGTGTCCTGACTAAACTCCTAACAGACTTACGGTGCTAAAATAATTCATTCGTTTATACCGATTGATAATGTCCTAGCTTTTCTGTCCAATCAAATGCTGTCTAGAATGTCAAGTGTCCCGCCCCCAACATTCGAAAAATCCTTTTAAAGTACGGCTTAGCAAACAAAACGAAACATACTTTGTAAACAAAACATGCCAATGCTTTGAAGGATGTGAATCGGAACAGAGTAATGTTAGTCAATTGCGAATCTGTTTTTAGAGGATTTAAACCCAACATGGTGAACAAATTATATTATAGAATCCAGGCAATTTTATTGGGGTTATCTCATACAGTGTGGCAAGTAATAATCTGGAAAGACCTCTGTAATATAACAGTCTAAAATTGGATTTAACGAGAAGCAAATCAGGAAATGAATCACATGTAAATGAATCACATGAATATGAATCACATGTAAATGAATCACATGTAAATGAATCACATGAAAATGAATCATATGAAAATGAATAAATAAATTAAAAGGGTAAAGTACGGCTTAGCTCGGGTTGTGAGGTAAGCTAAACGCTATTGGCTATTTAAAAACGGGGAGGAGCCACTCCATATGTCCCGCCCTGACTTTTCACTTAACGCGTCACGAAGAGGCTCGAGCATAAACGAAGATGTGAAAAGAAAGCGAGTCTCTTTTACAGTCTGCTATCTCACTTACTTACAAGCGCACACACACGCACACACACGGGTTGATCTATGCACCAATTAGAGCGATGTGTACCAGTTTAATTAAAGCAGCAGCAGACCGGTGACAGTGAGAGAGAGAGCGAGAGAGAGAGAGAGAGAGAGAGAGAGAAATGAATTTGTGTGTTTAATTGACATGGTGGGACTGCAGGTGGTCAGCTCTCTGACAGCGAGATATGCTCACACACAGAGCCGTGTGTGTGTGTGCGTGTGTGTGTGTGAGCTCTGAGAGGGGTTCACTTCTGCTCATTGATGGTGTGTGAGAAAGTGTAAGTTAATATGGTTTGAATGTACAGTATGTATAACAAAGTCATGTGGGACCTGAGCGATGGTGTATAAATATGTGTGTGTGTGTGTGTGTGTGTGTGTGTGTGTGTGTTCAGTGGTGCAGTATAGTGTGACTCGCATCTGCTCAGAAATGGTAATGGAACCAGAGAAAGGGAGGGATATGAGAGAGGCTTAGGATTGTGTGTGTGTGTGTGTGTGTGTGGGTGTGTGTGGGTGTTTGGGGAAAACCCCGTGGTGACCCAGTGACCTCAGTCAACCAGAAAGGAAGTGGGAGGAAAGGGAGAACTTGACTTGTGGGGCCTCTAGAACAGAGGCATTGTGTCTGAGCATTCACAGAGAAGAGAAGAGAGGGTGAGGTGAAGAACATGGGAGAGAAAAGGAGATGGGGAAGATGGGAGAGAGGAGGAGATGGAGAACTTTGGAGAGAAGAGGACATAAAGAACATGGGAGAGAGGAAGAGATGGAGAACTTACAAGCGAGGAGAAGACGAGGAACGTGGGAGAGTGGAGGAGATGGAGAACACGGGAAAGAAGAGATGATAAACATGGGCGAGAGGAGGAGATGGAGAACGTGGGAGAGAGGAGGAGATGATGAAGGGAAGAGGAGAGGAGTTGGGGAGAGGGAGGGAGGGATGAAAGGAAGTGAGCAAAGGAAAGGAGAAAATAGATGAAATGAGGTAAGGAGAGAACAGGGGAGAGAGAGAGAGAGAGAGGGGTGAAATGAAGACTGGAGAATAGGGCAGAGAGATGAAAGGAAGACAGAAGCGAAGGAAAGAGAGAAGAGAACATGGGAGAGAGATGAAAGAGATAGAGAGGAGAGGAGAGAACAGTAAGGAGAGAGAGAGTATGAGAGATAAAAGGTAGGAAAGACGAATGAATGGAGATTAGAGGAGGAGAGATGTGTAAAGAAGCGAAGGGGGGAAGAGAAAAGAGAAAAGATGGCGAGAGGAGAAGAGAGATAAAAATGTGAAGAGATATGTAGAGAGAAGAGACGAAGAAAAAGAGAGAAAAAGCTAAAGGCGTGATGATATTCAGATAGCTGGACACACACACACACACACACACACACACACACACACTCACACACACTTTCCCATAGGTTGATCTTCAAAGCTAATATTTACAGAGGAAAAAACTAGCTAGCTAACACAGTTCGATAACTGAAGTAGCTGTGTACTGAGGTAATCCTCAGTACACAGCTAACCCACACAAGCTAACCCAGCTAAGCTACCTAACATTTCCGGAAGAAAGCGCGCTAGCTAGCGTTGCTAGATGTAGCTTGTGTGCATATTTATGTAACACTAAATGTTTCACAAACAAGCTAGCTAATATTTACAGAGGAAAAATCTAGTTAGCGAACACTGCTAATAGCTGATGTAGCTAAAGTATACACACGTAACGCTAGACGACACACACACACACGCACACACACACAAACATACACAATAAACTCAACTAGCTAAGTTTTCCAGAGAATATTCACACACAGCATCTGTGTGTGTGTGTGTGTGTGTGTGTGTGTGTGTGAGAGAGAGAGAGAGAGAGAGAGAGAGAGAGAGCCGATCTCATTGTCGCTATTGTCTCTACTTTCTGAACTGAGGAAGAGCTTCCCCTCAGATCCCACCCTGTGTGTGTATGTGTGTGTGTGTGAGACAGAGAGAGAGAGAGAGAGAGAGAGAGAGAGAGAGAGAGAGAGAAAGAGAGAGAAAGAAAGAGAGAGAGAAAGACTGCAGCTGAGGTCTTTGTGACTGGTTACAGAGGGTGATTTCCTATAGTCAAGCCAAAACAAAGAGCCAAAGGAGCAGCGGCGGAGCGTTACACACACCACCACAACTCACTGAATATCTAATACCTCTGAGGAAGTGTGTGTGTGTGTGTGTGTGTGTGTGTGTGTGTTAGCAGCAAGTACATATAGCTCTTAAGGACTAAAAGAAGAGTTGGAA
Source organism: Ictalurus punctatus (assembly GCF_001660625.3). Taxonomy (NCBI): domain Eukaryota; kingdom Metazoa; phylum Chordata; class Actinopteri; order Siluriformes; family Ictaluridae; genus Ictalurus; species Ictalurus punctatus. The sequence goes on from NC_030444.2 coordinate 2,094,767, forward strand.
TTAAGCAGCGGTCAGGTCCAACATGAATAAACTGTAATATCTAATTAACCTGAATATGTGAAAGGACGCAGTAACGTGAAAAGTTTAAAACGACAGAAACGTGACTCTACGCAAGCAAACAAGAAGCCAGAGTGCGGCCTTTTCTTTTGGAAAAGAAGAGCAACAAGCAACCTGAAGAAACTCAAAGTATCGCTGTATTATTTTCATAATAAATATTTTCAAACTGGTGCGCCTGTAGCTACACACTCCGAGGAAAGCGCTATCTGCCCTCTTCCGCATACATGAGCTCACAGACGCCTACGATTGGTGGAGAGAGAGAGAGAGAGAGCGTATGCCCCGCCCACCCTCAGTCAGTTTTGCTCTCTTGGACTCCTTGGTGTCGGCAGGGGATGAAAAGGAGAGAAAACATGAAGAAAGAGGGATGAGGGTATGAAAATGAGACAAAAAATAAACGTGAAGAAAGAGGGATGGAGGAAAAGAAAAAAAGAGAGAAAATATAGTGAAGAAAGAGGGATGGAGAGAATGAAGAAGGAGAGAAAATGTGAAGAAAGAGGGATGGAGAGAATGAAGAAGGAGAGAAAATGTGAAGAAAGAGGGATGGAGAGAATGAAGAAGGAGAGAAAATGGGAAGAAAGGGATGGAGGGACTGAAAAAGAGAAGCATAAAGAAAGAGGGATGGAGGAAAAGAAAAAAGAGAGAGAAATGTGAAGAAAGAGGGATGGAGGGAATGAAAAATGGCCACTATAATTAGCTTAAACACACACACACACACACACACACACACACACACACACACACACACACACACACACACAATGGCGACAGAGCAAGAAGCTTTTTCAGAAACCTTCAACCTTCATTATGTGTGCGTATGTGTGTGTGTGTGTGTGTGTGTGTGTGTGTGTGTGTGTGTGTGTGTGTGTGTGTTTCAAGTGAAAGCAATAAGCCGGCTGAAATGGTGCCATCACACAGACACGACTGATCAATTGAATTCTATCAGACACACTGACCGCCGGGATTAAGAGGGTCAAAACATCACAGATCATACACTCCACGCCGTGTGTGTGTGTGTGTGTGTGTGTGTGTATGCGTAGCTGCTGAGTAGATCAGAGTCACTGCATACACACACTACAGAGGTGATTTGTATTTAAAACATAATTGAGATGAACCGTAATTCACTCCACATCTCTCCGTCTGTCTCTCCGTCTCCGTCTCTGTGTGTCTCTCCATCGCTGTGTGTGTGTGTGTCTCACTCTCTCTCTGGGTGTCGATTGCTCATGCCCTCTAAGGTCTCTAGAAAAAGGTGTTTTGGAGAAATGAATTGGCTCTATACGTGTGTGTGTGGTGGTGGTGGGGGGGGATTTCGTCTCTATTCTCCTCTGTTCGCCCGTGCCTCGTTGTCTGTAATCATTCGCAGCCCGTGGCTCTCTCAGCTCTTATAATTGTCTCCTCAGAAACTCCGCAATAACTCATCTGTGTGTGTGTGTGTGTGTGTGTTTGTCCATCCACCAGCATTCATTTCACCTATTTCACAGCTTATCTTACCAGTTCAATGTTCTTTACTAAAAGAAATCAGGAAACGTTTTTCGGACTTCCGTCGATAAGCGCCTACAGGATTCACATTAAAGGAACACTAAAACGTGTTCAGATTTCTAGAAGATTCCGTATAAATGCTCACTCTCGTGGTATTCATGGCTTAAAGTCGAGATTCCGCCCCACTCCCCCACCCCCAAACAATGTCGCTGTTTGCTTAGCGGTACATGCTAAGTGTAAATACTGTATCATGTTAGTCAATCGGAATGTTTTCGTAGTAATTTATCGACACATCTGAGGTAAAAGTCGATATTTCGGACTGATCTGTGTCATTTCCGCTGTCCTAATGTCTTTACGTTAAGCTATATGAGCTTACTGTGTCCATTTCTAGTTATATTAAAGGTATCTAAATGGATTGCATAGGAGTGGCCCTCTCTTTCTTGTGGCATTTGTGAGTTTGAGTGCAGTTAGCAGTTGAGGCTAAGTATAATTATAGAAGGATTATCTTAGTCATTTTTTCAACATATCTGAGAGAATTTTTGATATTCCTAATGATTTTGTTTTGCTTTCATTCTCGTTGGTGCCTTAATTACATTGTACATACTGTATATATAAATGAATTAATAGATCTATGCTAGCTAGCTAGCTAAATCACTTACCTCAGTGATTAGCTAGCTTGTGCTTGGTGTCTACAGTTCTCAGTTGCCTAGCAACAGTTTTCTCACAAAGTTTAACCCAGTTGCCCAGAGTTAATGTACCCAACAGGTAGCCTCAGTCACCTATCCTCAGCCCCCACCCCCACTTTTTGTTAAACAAACTCATTTATTTTTCGACATCGCAATATATTGTCTTTATTTTACAACGCACTTTCATTATACAGGATTCACGTGTCGAATTTTTCTACCAACAATCACAGCCGTAATCTTTTACTCTCTGTAGATCTTCAGGACTCTTCGTTGGCGAACGGCCACGCCCACTCAGGCCGGGACTTCCTGCGCAAGCAGATGCGGGGGGAGCTCTTCACGCCACAGCAGCTCGAGGTATTGGACTGCGTGTTCGATCCTGATATTTACTCCAACCATGACACCATCAAGCCCGCCCAGGTAAGAGCTGAGAGGGTGGGGCTACACAGCCAAGAAAATGTGCACACGATGTCCCTCTTCACAAAGCTCACTTGCCTGGCTGCCGGCGCTGCTTGACCCGTTTCTGACCTCACCGTTGACCCTATGCCCTTGTGGACCCTAACGTTGACCCTTGGCCTGTGTGAGCTTATGCTGCTTCTGCCGCACTGCCTATATGTTTTGTGTTAAGTTAAATTGGGTTAGGGCACAGAGGTTTAAGGGTTAAGTAGTGCACACTTGACATTAGACTTTTACACACGTTCAGTGCTACTTTACAGAGTTTCACACAATATATCATGCAAAAGAAGTCAAAGATTAAATATAAATAAGACGCTATAAATCGGTCATGAATAAATGTCATAACAGTTAATGTCTGACTAAGATCCTAATAAAAGTTTCTTTTTTGATAATTGTTAATTTAGGTATAAGAGAGCAGTTACGACAATAAGGAAGACGATTGCTAACTAACTAAATAACTAAACAACAAAATAGTTAAATAAATAAATACTACCGACAGACGAGGATACAGTAATGCTACACTATGGCCCATCAATGTCTACACAAAGCTTTTGTTCAATTTTCTGTTTCTCTGCATGGTTACAGCAGTGAGTTAGCATTAGTAATAGTGTAGTACATGTGAAGTCACTGTTTTGTGAGGTAAATTTGTACAATCTTCGTGCGTACGTTAACTATCCAGTTTGCCATTGTGTTTGCGCTGCTAATTGGCTACTGTGCTGTTCTTAAGTTGGCTTGGCTTATATGTGGCAATGATCTTACACACACACATACACAACTCGTTTGATGTCACAAGCAAGCAAGCAAGAGATTGTTGCTATGGCTTCTTTGAACACAGTTGGATTTGATGCCTATGCGTATGCTCTGAAAAACACGAAATACAAACACTTTCTTTAACATTTGTTCTTTCTGACTAGTCTCTTCTGATAGATAACATCACAGTTTCACTAATTTAAAATTAATTTTAAAAAAGTAATGATTTGTAAATACATTATTTGGACACGTGAAGGCACATTTAAGCGCTTAAGGTCTTCAGAACAATGTTGCTAGCTAGCTAATAAACCAGGCTAATTATTTAGCTAGCTAAGTCCTTTATAGAGGCAATGTGAAGGCACTGTAACTATGGAAACATTATAAAGCAGTTATAAATATCAGCACACGCCGTACAACTAAAATTACATCCCAAGCACACTTAGCATAGACGGCCTCTGGGACACTCTGTCAATTTATTTAGCTTCTAACACAAGATTTAGGTAAACTACACAGATAATTATGCACAAATCATAAATGTAAACAAATATATATGCTTTTTAATGGCGGTTTATTTTTACTCAGAAAAAACCTGAGGTAAAATGTTAAAAGGGTTACATATTAGGGCTAATCAAAACCTGAGGTAAAAAGTTGTTCATGTTTGTTACATATTATGATTATTGAAAACCTGAGGTAAAGTGTTTCAATTAGCAGTAACATATTATGATTATTGAAAACCTGAGGTAAAATGTTATTTAAGTTAGCAATGTTAAATGTTAGGACTATTGAAACCCTGAGGTAAAGTGTCGCTTAAATAAGCAGTTATATATTAGGACTATTAAATCCCTGAGGTCAAATGTTGTTTAAATTAGCAATGTTATATATTAGGACTATTAAATCCCTGAGGTAAAATGTTATTTAAATTAGCAGTTATATATTAGGACTATTGAAACCCTGAGGTGAAATGTTATTTAAGTTAGCAATGGTATATATTAGGACTATTAAATCCCTGAGGTAAAATGTCGCTTAAATGAGCAGTTATATATTAGGACTATTGAAACCCTGAGGTCAAATGTTGTTTAAATTAGCAGTGTTGTATATTGGGACTATTGAAACCCTGAGGTAAAATGTTGTTTAAATTAGCAATGTTATATATTAGGACTATTAAATCCCTGAGGTAAAATATTATTTAAATTAGCAGTTATATATTAGGACTATTGAAACCCTGAGGTGAAATGTTATTTAAGTTAGCAATGGTATATATTAGGACTATTGAAACCCTGAGGTAAAATGTCGCTTAAATTAGCAGTGTTGTATATTGGGACTATTGAAACCCTGAGGTAAAATGTTGTTTAAATTAGCAATGTTATATATTAGGACTATTAAATCCCTGAGGTAAAATGTTATTTAAATTAGCAGTTATATATAAGGACTATTGAAACCCTGACGTAAAATGTTGTTTAATATTAGCAATGTTATATAGTAGGACTATCGAAACCCTGAGGTAAATTGTGGACTAAATTATTACTTTTATAACTATTGTGAAAAGGTATCAAATGTGGCTACAACTGAGCACATTACCTTACGTTGCCAGATTCATAAGGTATATTTTGGGTGAAAATAAAATTCTTTGTTCAAGTGGGGTCATGTTTAGGAAAGTGCCATGTATAGGAAACATTTCCCTATGAACATCCCACTCGTGGTATTTACGACTTCAGAAATTGTGATGCAATATTGACGTTGCTCAGTTTAATATATCCATTAAAGTTTAGTTAATGCTCAATCCTAAATGTGAAACACTTAAGCATAAATTTTATTGTACTTAAATCCTGTAATAGCAATTTATCAACACATTTGAAGGAAGTGTTGTTATTCATAATGATTTTATTTTTCTGTAATTAAAAGAAATTAGTAGTCATATGCTAGCTAGCTAAATCCTTTAACTCAATTAGTACTTAGCTTTCGCTTGATGCCCACGTTTCCCAGTTGCCTAGCAATAGTGCTCTTACAAATTTAATTGTTAATTAAGGTAATAATATTGTATATTAGAGATACTGGAGCTCATAGAGAATAAACTGTCATTTTTATTTTTATTTACTCATGTTACATATTAGCAAATAATTTTGTTTACGCTGTTGAAAAAAGTTACCGTAAACTCGTTGGTGAAGTAGCTAATATTTAGGATTTACACTACCGCTAAACGCAACCTGAACTTATACGTGTTCCGCCATTTTGAAAAATGTTAACGTTGCGTTTCTCGTAAAAACACAGCGAACACATGAAATCATCTAAAGCGAGCATAATTACTGCCCCATTGTTTACGTTCGGATTGATCATTATACGCATCACACTGATGGTCAGGGACAGTGTCAGTGATCTATAGACTCATCTCAAAGCCCCATAATTCCTCAGTCCATTTCACTGCTGAGCACTAAAGCTGACGGGGTCAAAGGTTACCAACCTGCCAACTGGGGCATTAACCTCTGGGTCAATGCTGGCTCTGCAGGGCGTGTGTGTGTGTGTGTGTGTGTGTGTGTGTGTGTGTGTATGGTTTGGTCCTTAAATAGGAACAATCATGCTGAGAGAGAACCACACAGCCAGAAAGACAGAACTCTTAAGGCCTTCAGAGAGAGGATGTTGGTGTGTGTGTGTGTGTGTGTGTGTGTGTGTGTGTGTGTGTGTGTGTGTGCGTGTGTGTGTGTGTGTGTGTGGTGGAGCTCAACTTGAACCCTGCTGCTCAGACAGTGTAGATGTCAATAACTTCTCAGCGACGTGATGGCAGTAAGAAATGTATTACAATTCTGTAATAACTCCTTTTCTTCTCTTTTCTTTTTTCCTTTCTTCCTTTTCTACTTTTCAAAAAACATAATCTTGTCCATCCTTTTCCCCTCATCCATTTTCTCTTCTCTCCTGCCCTACACTTCTTTCCGGTCGCATTCCTCCTCGCCTAATTTTACCCTCTCATCCCTTTTCTCTTCACTTCTTCGCTTCTTATCTTCTTTCCCCTTCATCACTTTTCACCAGTTTTTTTTTCCTTCCGCTCCCATCCTCGTCTTTTGTTCTTCCGTCCTTGCCTCCTTCTTTTAACCGCTCCCTTTCTCCCTCTCTCCTTATCCTTTTCCCCCATTAACAAGCCTGGAACCCGTTCCGAAAGAGAACTCATCCTAAAAGGTTCTAGCGTTTCTTTCTCGATTTCTTTCCGGTTTTTTTCCCCCTCCTCCTCTACTTCTTCCTCTTTCTATTCGTCCACTCGTTTTCTATTCATCCGCCCTGTTTATTTTCTCTCCCTCCTACTTTTCTCCTCTCCTTCTTTCTTTTCCCTTCTCTCTCCCTCCTTTTCTTTCTCCTCTTGTCCTCCCTATTTCCCTTCACTTCTCTCTCACTTCTCTCTATTCTCCTCCTCTCCTGTCCTCTCTCTCTCTCTCTCTCTCTCTCTCTCTCTCTCTCTCTCTCTCTCTCTCTTTCTCTCTCTCAGTTTGGGGTGATGGTGGGAACATTAACTCGGGGTGGATCTATTAATTAGCGGGCATGGGCTTGGCGGGGGAGCACATAAACCAGCGCGCACTCGTCTGCCTCACTTCATTTGAAATCGCTCCGTCGATGCGTCGGCGATAAATCAGTCGTCTGAGGAGCCGAGCGCTGAACTAATTATCCAACCAGACAGAGAGAGAGAGAGAGAGAGAGAGAGAGAGAGAGAGAGAGAGAGTAACAGTAAAAGGAGGAGTGATGTTGATATCGATAGAAGACAAGACAGACATCAGGAGGGACGGGGAAAGTGTGTGTGGTTGTGAGTGAGGTCATGTAGTGAAGTGTGGGTCATCAACACAAACGCCGGGTGTGATCAAGTGTGTGTGTGTGTGTGTGTGTGTCTCCAGTTGGCCAGCAATCACAGTGTGAGCTGCCATGTGCCGCTCCAGAGTCGCACACCGATAAATGGCTTCCCCACAGTCGGTCTCATTTAATGCCGTGCGCCACTAAATACCTTCCCCTTCCCTTTCCCTACTACACAAACACACACACACACACAAACACAGAGGCTCATTCGTTTTCCTTAATATATTTCATTTTTAGGAATTCTTCCAGGAGACAATGCATGCAGGAAGGATGAAGGAGGGGGGAGAGAGAGAGAGAGAGAGAGAGAGAGAGAGAAGAAGGGCGGAAATGTTATTATGTAAATGTGTTACGGGTTTTGGGGTGAAATTATTTTGGTGTTGCGCGATTAGGAGCCTCATCTGTTATTGATGTGCACTGGGAGGAGAGCCATTACAGAGGAGATATCTCTGACCCTGGAGAGAGAGAGAGAGAGAGAGAGAGAGAGAGAGAGAGAGAGAGATGTAAATGAGGGTAAAAAGAAAAACTGTGTGTGAGACATGAAAATCAGGTTCTGCCCGTCTCAGACTGCTATCCTCTTCTCTGACCTCATTACAAATCCAGATTTCTTTTCTTTGTGTCATTTTGCTCAATTTTTGTCCGTTATTTAGCACAGAAAAAAATAAATAAATAAACAATTCTAAGTAAATTCTCAGTTCAAGCTTTTATTTCGAGTTTGGAAAGTTTTCTTACACAGAGGTGCTCTGATATAGGTTTTACTTTCCTGCGAGTGCATACACTCTCTCTCTCTCTCTCTCTCTCTCTCTCTCTCTCTCTCTCTCTCTATATATATATATATATATATATATATATATATATATATATAGTAAATTAATCAACGTGTGATGAAGCGGAGCTACAGTTGATTAGTTTCCTATCCTTCACATCCTGAAGTGTTTTATTTCCTCTTATACCACAGCAATTTGCCAACAATGGCATTTTTCTATATATTAAAGAACATTGTTCTTTCACCAGCATCCCCCCCCCCCCCACACACACACACTCCCCCCACCACCCACACCCCGCTTAAATTAATGAGATTCGCAGCTTGTCATGTTACCAAGAAACCTCAAAGGTGTAAACGCCTGTGTCCTGAAGATGTCTGAGAAGCTACAGCTTTATCTCGGAGTGTTATAAACCGCTGACACTGAAGACTCCTTCCATAAACGTTAAATAAACGTCCCCTTAAAGTCAAGAAAACTTCACCATATACTCTATCCTATCTTTATAGGGTCATCTAGAGCATTTTGGTCCTTACAAAGTGCTAAACACACACACACACACACACACACACACACACGCACAGATGAAAGCACTGTCACCATTCTATCATCTCTCTCTATCTCTCTGTCTGTCTTTCCCATCATCTTTCTTATTCTGGCTTTTCTCCAGCCTCTTGTCCCAGCTGTGATGATATGAGTGTGTGTGTGCGCATGTGTGTGTGTGTGTGTGTGTGAGAGAGAGAGAGAGAGAGAGAGAGAGACGGACGCTGATGGCCGGAGAATTGACAACATTTACAGGCCGAAATGAGAATCATCCATCTTCACTAGGGTGCTGTCAGGGTCTCGGCCAAACTTCATCATCCCCAATTACTAACGCCAAGCACCCCATCTACATATACTCTCACCACACACACACACACACATTAAAGAGTGGGGAGAGATGGGGGGGGCGCAAAATCTGGAGGTTCTGGCAAGAAATGGAGTATGCGAGAACTAACGGCAGAAAAAAAGAGAAGAGTGTATAAGTGTATGAAAGAGGAATAGAGAGAGCGAGCGAGCGAGAGAGAGAGAGAGTTGACAGCGTAAGTGGTGATTGGTTGGGTCACAGTCCACCGACCTCGCTGTACTGATGAGCAGACGGGTGTTTAAGGGGTCACAGCACCTCTCTCTCTCTCTCTCTCTATCTCTCACATGCACACACACATGGTGCGAGCCAGATTTCTGTTATCAAGCTGATGTAGAAATGCAATACATAAAAATTTGCAGACAGAAAATACACTATTCTCTGCTCAGGATGTGTATGAACATATAATACAGGATCGACACTGTATGTATGTGTGTGTGTGCGTGTGTGTGTGAGAGCCTGTCTGACGTGAACGCGCTGAAAGTCTGAGTGTCGGTGCTAGCGGCAGGTGTGTACGAGAGGAGAGATGCCGTTTAGCATCATTAGACGTTCTCGTAACACGCTAAAGCAGAAGTGACATCCATTTCCCCCTGAATCTCCACCTGCCTGACACGAGCCATTACAGCCAATACAGCCAATAGAGATGGACCACCACAGCTGTGTGTGTGTGTGTGCGTGTGTGTGTGTGTGTGTGTGTGTGTGTGTGTGTGTGTGTGGGGCAGGCAGATCATTATGAGTAATGGGTCACGAAACAGCACAGGCTGGGTCAGTCAGAGGGCACACACACACACACACACACACACACACACACACACACACACACTCGTGAACGTTCTATGATATTTAGTGAACTGTCAGTGACACCCCAGACACAAAAAATTGGCGTCCAACCAATCAGGACAAGGAGGCGTCCGTCAATCATGTCAGACAGCTCCGCCTCTTTCGGTAGAGCGTTTGGCGTGTGCGGTGTTTGAAGAAGCATTCGACACAAATGACGGTTCTGTTGTCATGGAATTAAGCGTTTCATGAACGTTACTTTCCCTGATCGATGCAGAACCGCTAAAGCTGCTTTGACGCCTTTTCGCCCAGTTGCAGAGTCCGTCCTGAGCGCGGCGGACGGGAATAAAACAGATGTGCAGACGTGAAAGCGGTCTTACGCTACTCTCGTGTCATCCGGGACACGTCTGGTGTAAATCCCAGTTTGGGTTCAGTCGATGTCACGGACACCGTCGCCTTGTTGACATCGACATTCGTAAGCGTTCACGTCTCTCTCTTTCTGCAGACGGCTGATTACTCGGCGATGGCGTCTCTGGCCGGCGGACTAGAAGAGATGAAGAGCAGCCTGGCCAATCAGACGGCGGCGGATTTGGGCCCGAGCGTAGCAGGACCTCAGAGTTACCAGCTAGTGTCGGGTGAGCTCTCCTCGCGTATTTCATTTCATTTCATTTCATTCAGTCATCTTCATTTAACCCTTTATTGCACGGTGTTGCCGTACGGCAACAGTTCATTTATCTCCAATTTTCTGGCAATACAAATACAAATCGTCTATTTTCCTGTGTAACTGGAAAAAGGAGGATGTAACGCTGACTTTGGAGATTGTAAACCCCCCCCCCCCCCCCCCAAAAAAAAAAAAAAAATGTCATAAAAACCCATAAAAAATGTGTGGTTTTTTTGATGTAAACACATTGACTATCAAATCTGCAGTTTGCACACACAATATCACACAATATATTGATCATATCTAGTACTTCCTATTATACGACTACAATCAACCAAATATATGATTAACACAGGTATCACGAGATCTTTTAATACACTGAAATCATTGATCTGGTTCAATTTGCAGATTATTCTTTCGAATTTTGACGCAAAACGATCGGTCATGCGATTAAGCCGAATTAGAGCTTAATGAGTGAAAGCATCTATAAACAGCCGTATGTTTGATTTATGATCGTCTCATAGTTACAAATATTAAATAAATTCGCCAGGATTTTAAAAAACGCATCTGAAAACAACGAGACTTATTTGAGACGTCGAGCACGGGACACGGTTTTATCGTCCTTCATCACAGGATCCCAGACTTTTAGAAGTGGTTTGTTGTTTGTTTGTTTGTTTGTTTTTTTAATCTAACGCGCCTTCAGATTGTGGGACGTCTTAAAGGTTCTCTGCACAACCGTACAACGAACGGTTTCGGTGGAGTTGAGTGGAGTAGAACCCACACTCACTGGCTTCTCTGGACAACTTCCTGGAAATTCGCCCAGCGTCAGCACTCGAGCGATCTCAGACCTGTTAAATACTGTTCCGTGATTGAGATTCAAATTTCGGAGTCTCTCATGGGACAGAGAGGAAGGATGGAGACCTGTAATTAGAACACACACACACACACACACACACACACACACACACTCGTGTTTCCCCTCACACTGAATGAGACAGCGCTAATTAAGAGTCCCTTGGACTCTGGCCATAACGAGGGAATCATGGATTAGGGAATTTGGCCATCAACCATCGAGGGAGATCAGAACCAGTGTGTGTGTGTGTGTATGTGTGTGTATGTGTGTGTGTGTAATAACAGGTTTGCGTAAGTATTTCAGCATACCTCTACATTTATAAGTAAGGAATAAAACACTCCGTGTTATGCTGTTTTAGGAAAATAATCAACGATGGGTGGAGTGATTAAGCAGAGCTGATTATTTTCTTATAACAGTACACCCCCAAGTGTTTTATTCCTCGATTACTACAGCATTCTCCAACGATTACAAAAATAAATAAATCAATCAAACTTTTTATCCATTTATAGTTACATTTAAGGCTGTGGAACGTCCACAAAACAGGTCTCTGTTGACGTTAATAAGACAAACGGCTTGGCGGTTACGGCTCTGGGTTACTGATCGGAATGTCGGGGGGGGTTTCGAGCCCCAGCGCTGCCAGGCTGCCACTGTTGGGCCTTTGAGTAAGGCCCTTAACCCTCTCTGCTCCAGGGGGCGCTGTATCATGTCTGACCCTGCGCTCTGACCCCAACTTCCTGACATGCTGGGGTATACGAAGAAAAGAATTTCACTGTCCTGTAATGTATACGTGATTAATAAAGACTCATTATCATTAAAACTCGTCCATCCTGAAGGCTTTCCCGTGAAAGCTTTCTTAAAACGCGCCGACACTGGAGACTCCTTCCATAAATGCCTGATAAAAGCCGCCTCAGAGTATAAACAGGTTAAATCGTGAACTTGCTGGTGTCGCGCGTCCACCATAGCAGAGTCCCAATGGAAGTCGTCACTACAGCAGAGATAGCGTCTTAGGACGAGCGCATCGATACAGTATAAATCTGCCATTTGAAGCTGAGCTACTGAATTCATCATAAAAAGCCTTCCCGACCAATCAGAAGTGAGAATTTAGAATTCAACAGCGCTGAAAAGGTGGCGGATAAAAACGTTGAATATTACGGTTTTAAAACAATATTCTTGCCCGTTGAAGGCTGCTGAAATGGAACGGGTGTGAGCCGGAAGTCAGCACTTAGCATGCCTCTAACCCTAACGTCCAGTGAGTAACGATGGACGATATCCACGATACTCTCTGAAAAAAGCGTTAGGATTTATCGCGCTAGCAGTATTCCGTCGTCTCTCCCAGCCCGGCACACAGAACTGCGGATTACAGAACGACGACACGGACAATCCGAGACGAAAGAGCAGATCCGACACGGAAGCTTGTCAGATCTGACTCCTTTGGCCCGGGCTGTAGAGAAACATTTTGTCTCGTCTTCGTCCCTCTACCGTTCCTCCGGCTGACAGTTGCTCTCGGAGGATGCGGCCCTGTCTGACTTCACCCTCCGTCTCTCCCTCTCTCTCCCTCGTTCGCCCTGTCCACTGACCCGTAGTGGATTAGTACCCGGTCTTCACTAATGTCTCTCTGTCGCAGCACACTTGCTAAAACTGTCCAACACGGCAGCCCTGGAGACATAACAAGAAGCGAGACATGTCTATCCATCCTGTCCTCTAGTCTACATTTCTTGTTCCCTTTCACCCCCCCACATACTACTGGGCCTTTAGGAAGATGATTTCTCGTTTATTTTTTCTACCGTCCCAGTCATGCGTACTTCTTTTGAATGGAGTTCTTCGCACGCCGGTAGTTGGTTTGCATGTTGGTTTCTATTCATTATGGAAGTGAAACTGGGAGTACTGGGGACAAGGAGTTCAGCTTTTTGTGCTTTGACTGCCTTGACGTCTGAAGAACGTTCCATCAAAATGCGTTCGATGTGACTTTTACTTTTGTTATTGTTTACAGTTTAAGGCTGGAGCATTAGCAACCGAAGTTGGTTAGTGAATAAATAGTGCATAGTTGGTCCGGTAGCCAATCTCTGGTGCGTCCGCTACTCTTTCTAACGAACAGTTCATCCTTTCTTTTTTTTTACTGACCAAACAGACCACAGTCCCGCCCACTCGTGTTCTTGTTTTCTATTGGCTCACAAAACCAAGGCACATAAATTCGGCATGAAGAAAAAAGTGAATGCTATCAGAAGCAAATGTGGTCCCCTGCCCTTTCCCCTTCAGTGATTTTACTTCTCTGACGGGTGAATTTTACTTACGTTAATCCGAAAAGGCAGCAAATTGTGTCGTTTTCAGGTGTGTCGTGAGAAAGAAAGCGCTCTGTAAACACTGTAAATCCTTTGGTTAAACCAGAAATGTTGGCGCCCTTGTAGTGATCCCAAGTGTGGTGTTTGAGCACTACTAGATTTTGCCTTTTCCCATGGGCTCATACTTCCAAGGTTGGAAAATTCACTAAGCTGAAATCCACCTAGATGAAATTTTATTTATTTATTTATTTACCAAGCTCCACATTTGTCCCAAATGCTTATCCTCTCCAGTCTGCAGATCTTTCCTACTTTTTCTTTGTCAAACTTTTCCCCTTTGTGTGGCCAGCTGTATCTGTGCAATGTGTGTGTGTGTGTGTTGAGTGGGATCGATGGCGGGTGTGTGAAGGCGTGTTTATGATGATGAATGGCCTCTAGTCTTCTGCACAGCACTGCACTCGAGCACATGATTCAGTCTGACGGAGCTGTCATGTATCCTAATACAGCTATACACAGACAGAGAGAGAGAGAGAGAGAGAGAGAGAGAGAGAGAGAGAGAGAGAGAGAGAGAGATCTGATCAACTTGGGTTACAGAGTATATAATATATGATTTTATGAGTAACTATATATATATACATATATATATAAAAAGACAATAAATGAGAGAGAGAGAGAGAGAGAGAGCGAGAGCGAGAGAGAGAGGTCAGCATAAGGAACATGTAATATGTCTAACTATACAAAAGCTACAGCAGAGACAGCCCGGCTCTGTCACACATCAGTGTGTGTTTGTGTGTTTAATTGCGGATCCAGAGACACGACCTCAGGTGCTGTCGAGTGACTGTGCTAAAGAACAGAGAAATGCTTAACCACACAGGGGTCACCTAATCCATGTAAAGCGTCATTATGGCAGCCTTCCAGGGACTGCCGCGGCATTCAACAACACACGAGCGTATTTTCGGATGGTTCTTATAAACGTTGTACCTTAACAGCAGCTCTGACTGTAATTCTGGCTGTTAATTCGAATCACAGGTCTTTAACGCACCCGTATTAACACCTTATCGTTTCCGTAGTAACATCTTATTCACGTTAAACCATGTTGAAATAATCCATACTTTTTTTTTTTTTTGATTTGGTTCTTCAATAAATAAAATAAATTGCTGTGGTATAAGAGGAATAAAACACTTTTTGTGCGTTTTATTCCGCTTATAAACTGCCTAATCTTCCGAATATCGTCCAGATTAGCAAACGAGCTGCATGCGATGTTGTTAATCCACAGATTTCTCACATGTTTGCTATCTGGGTGTTACTCTCCCTTTACATTGCCAGGATAAGTCCAGGATAAGTTAGCCTCAGTTAGCCTCAGGCACTAGCTAGCGTCCATATTTCCCAGCTGCCTATCAACAGTGTTGAAGGACTTGATTGTGTTCCACTTCCCTTTATTGAAAACATCATTTAAAATTTTTTTTTTTTAAACCCAGATAATATGTCCGTTTAGGTTTGCATAAATTAATCTAATAATAGTTCATTTTAATGCTAGGGTTTTGAATATAATGGTGGCTACGTCCAATATTACATAGCAATATGACGACTTTTCAGGTTGTGACCTCAGCACCTCCACACTTCCTGCAGATAAGCTTGTAGATTTTAACATCATAGATTCTGACAGGAATGATTTTTTTCCCTTCGCAGGTCGTGATCTAGGCAGCACCACGCTTCCAGGTTACCCTCCTCACGTTCCCCCGGCCGGCCAGGGCAGCTACTCAGCCCCGTCGCTCACAGGAATGGTGCCCGGTGAGTCCCCAACAGCCCTCTTTACCCCACTAATCCTATCAGTATGTTGGGGTAAGTAAGTAAGTAAAATTTATTTGTATAGCACGTTTCACACAGCAACGCTGACCAAAGTGCTGAACAGAGTACAGAAAGTAAAATAGAAACAGAATTAGATCAAATAAAAGCAGACAATAGAAAAAAAATCAATCAAAAATTTGTTTAAAGAATAAAAAATTTGATCAAAAAGCCTGGTAGAAAAGATATGTTTTAAGCCTTTTTTTAAAAGTAGTAATAGAAGGTGTAAAGCGGATGTCCAGTGGCAGTTGATTCCATAGACGGGGGGCAGCAACAGCAAAAGCTCTGTCCCCCTTCGTTTTTTAACCGGGAACGAGGGACATGCGAAAGAAACCTATCAGAAGACCTTAGACATCGGTTTGATGAATGTGGATTAAGAAGATCCACAAGATACGAAGGAGCTTGATTATTAAGAGTTTTAAAAACAAACATCAGAACCTTAAACCGAATCCTAAAACGGACCGGGAGCCGGTGAAGCGATGCTCAAATTGGGGTGACACGATCAAACTTCTTTGCCCTGGTCAACAGCCTGGCAGCTGCATTCTGAACCATCTGAAGACGAGCCAGAAGGGGTAGCTTTGCGCGAGTTATTCCAAGGCGTCTTTGGACCTCTTCTGGCACAATCTCGGCGACTAAAGATACCGAGAGATCACGAATGGGTCGTAATCGCAAAATCTTAAGGCATTTCATAGCATCAAAAACCGAATAAGGCTCAATTCTTTACCAAGAATGTCTTTGTTTTATTGTCTTTATATACCAACACTCTTTCTTTATCTCTCCTTTTCACCCCTGCTTTTATTTCTGCCGAAGTCCCTGTGGGAGGTGCGCTTGTCTTTGCCACTTCCTGTCTGCCAGGTTGACAGCACTCCCAGGGGGTTCTGGGACGTTAAGGAGGGAGGGGGGGGTGGGGGTGGGGGGGTGACGGACAGTTTAAAGGGGGGGGTGTATTTGAGTTCTGAGCCAGGACGGAAGGGCCATTAGGCCCCAGTCTCACAGCTGTCCCCTCTCAACATCAGTAATTTGTTTTTAATGAGAATCATCGCTGACCCTTGACTAATTCATTCATCCATTCTCCCGCACGCTCTGTTCTTCTCCTCCAGCTTTGCTTACGGTTCCGCCTGCCGTTGACTTCACCGCCAACACAGATTTACAAATCCGCAGAGATTTGGCCTGACACTCAGACACGGGAAAAGTGTATTATATTTAGAGCAACAGTGTCACCCTGCTGTCTGTCAGCGGCCTGACTCATTAACTACTCTCAAACTGCTCTCATTAAGAAGACGACACACTTGTAGACACATCTCAGGCTAAAAATAAAGACAAGAATGGTACAAGACACCGAATACTGACTAAAATGTTGTGGCAATTTTCCCTACGACATAATTACCACTTGCTCCAAAGTACTACCAGTATATAGGGATAACATAAAGAAAGGACAGATAGGTAGGACTGGGTATGGTGGTGTATCGTGCTCCCCTGCTTGTCAAATCTAACGCTAAAGTTCCTCGGATGGAATCAGAAGAAAGAGTAAGGATGGATGGGGGCTGACCTGAGGGGAATACTTAACAAAGGACTCGGTGAACGTCAGCTTTCTTAAATACTTACCAGTATTGTAGAAAGTGCAGCATTCTTAAAGAAACTAACCAACTGACCAATGCTAACAGCAGTGATAAAGCTCACCCCATCGTAAATTGAATTACAGGAAAGACGTGGCCGTAGTGGACGTACTGTATCAGGGCCAAACTGTGGGAATACTTAACATAGGACTTATTGAAGCTTTGCAGTCTTCAATATTCCAACCAAGGCACTTAACAAAAGGTTGCTCTGAAGTAAAGCGAAGTCCAATATAAGTGGAACCTGAGGAAAAAGTAATCATAACGGGTCAGGACCAACCTGTTGGGGATACTCAACAATGGACAAACGAAGTTCGGCATCCTTCGAAAGTTAACAGTGTTGAGGAAAGTTCAGCGATCTCGAAGAAACCGACCACAAGACTTGACCAATGCTAATACCAATGCTAATACCAGTGCTGACGTTCACTCCCGTCATAAGCGCAACCGTTGGAAAGAGGAGTCGGTGATGTATCGGGGTTAAATTGTGGGAACACTTATCAAAGGATCAAACAAGGCCGTCAGTGGTAAACTGATTAGTTGCTTCACGTATAAAGTTACTTTAAATGCTAACGCTACCTTTTTCAGTGGAGGCAGTAGAGAGAGAGAGATTCCTTTCAGACAAAGAGAGGGGGTTTCAGGATGTGGTCTTCCACTAGACTCTGACGTAGTTCTTAATGGTTTATGAACATTCCTGCTTGTTCTTCTAAGTGAAGGACCTCGAGATACTATTGCAAAGAAGGTTCTAGGTCCTGTTTGGTAGAGGCTCCACCCGTGATGACAAGTTTCCTTGCCACCTTGATAGGGATCCCCCCTCCCCCACCCCTTATCTCTCTCTTGCACTTGTCAATCTGAGTGTCACCTCATCCCGGTCCTCCTACACGTTCCTTCACTAAACAACCTGACACTTGGAATGACGAGGGGGTAGTACCTTTAGTAATGACACCACGTGTCCTGCCACCTTTTGTGATTTGCTAATTTTTGCTGTCGACATGGTGTCCCTATGACCTAATGCGCTTTGCATCTTCGGGAACCATTTGATCCTGGTCAGAGCCCTGAAGGATCTGGAGCCTATCCCAGGAACGCTGGGTACAAGGTGAGAATACATCCTGATTGGGGTATTCGTCCATTGCGAGGCACCATGCACGCACTCATTCGCACCCCTAGTGTAGCCAGTTCGCCAACCAACATGCTCTCTGGAGAACTGGGAGCAAATCCACGGTGACTCGGGGAGAACATGCAAAATACTGCGCACACGGTAACCGTAGCTCAGGATCGACCCAGGAACCCTGGAGCTTTGAGGTGGCGGATAACGGTTAGCGATAATCAGGATACGGTTAAACAAGGAAGAGAGACGAAAATACATCAGAGACAAAGCTCACAAAAATGACTTTTGAGTAACATCTTGTCCATGTACCTCGATTCCCTCAGTCGAAATTAAAAATAAGTGTCTTAATTATATCGTCGTTTGAAAAACTTGACAAGGATAACGACTCGGCACGAGGATGTGCGGGAAAACGTCCAACACAAACGTTAATAAAAATGCTGTAAATATCAGTTTGAGGGGGAAAATCGATTACCGCACCTCTCCCTGGATCTTTCTACTCTTCATCCTCTGCTTTATTCCTCTGTGTATCGCTTTTACGCCTCTCTTCCTGTCTCACTCTTGCTCTCTTTCAGCAGGGGGCTGACACGCGGTGGGAAGGGGGGCCACGAAAGCAGCCAGGCAGAACCGACAGAGCCTGAGATGGAGGGAGGAAGCGAGAGAAAGGGAAAGCTTGTGGCAGTCAGTGAAGGGAGAGAGTTCCCTAGAGAGGGAGCACGAGAGAGAGGAAACTAGTGAAGCAACGGAGGAGAAAAACCATCGCAAATTGACACTTGCACTCGTTCGATAGTCGTGGAGTTTTACTCCCAGCCACAACGTGCACTCTTCCCGACTCTGTCTCGTGTGCCTAGTGTAAAGTCAAACTCATGGTCGTCTTCTGTGTTTCTCATGGTAGGGGGCGAGTTCTCGGGCAGTCCGTACTCCCACCCGCAGTACTCCACGTACAACGAGTCGTGGAGGTTCGCCAACCCGAGCCTGCTGGGTAAACACACCACACACACTCTCTCACACACACACACACACACACTTCTAACCTACACGGCTCTGGCCCTGGACGGTTGGAGTCCAGCACCTGATGAGTTGAATCAGGTGTGTTTGAACAAGAAAAAAAAATAACCCAGACCAAACCACAACGGGACTCCCCGGGGGTAATCTAAGGGTTCTTTCAGATACGTGTGAAACAGACTCACACTGCACAGACGTCAGGGAAAAAAAACAAAAACGCTTTGATGGAAGAAGCCATGAAACGGTCTACAAAAAAGCTTGCACGGAACTCAACATCTGCCCCTAGACTTCCTTTATAAGTGACATTTTTCCCACCTCAGTACAGAGAAATACGTGGAAATTCACGTTCACAGTAATCTTCTACGCTACAAATTAACAAGTTCGAGATCCCCCCCCCCATTTTGGCTCCTCCTGTTCGGAGTCGCATACTTGACTCTGGCTCAGGTTTTACGCCGGATGCCTTTCTTGACGAAACCCTCCCCATTTTCCAGGCTTGGGCCCGGCACTGAGAGCACACCGGCTTGTGCAACGCTCCAGTGGCTGGGGTCGGTTCCTTGCCTGGGAATCGGACCCGTGCCGCAGCGGTGAGAGCGCGGCATGCTAGCCCAGAAGTCCACCAGAGAACCGCAGTATATAGAGATTAAGTTGAAAATCACACAAAAAGCATTAGAGGAACCGGTTGTACGTCCTGTATCACCTCTTACAAGATGGTGTGTGTGTGTGTGTGTGTGTGTGTTCTATTCGCAGTGTTCCAACAGGAGTACGGTTCTCTTCTAGGCTCAGAAAGAGCAGCTTCTTCAGGCCTTTTTCCCAGCCAGACCACACAACCTGCAGGTACCCTAAACACACACACACACGACAAACAACATGGCTTTTCACCGTGATACTAAACAAGTGCAAGAGTGTGTGTGTGTGTGTGTGTGTGTGTGTGTGTTGAAGTATAGTGAGGTAAATACGAGTGTCACCCTGTTTCCGATACAAGACATCGTTAAATCTGCGTAAAACACCAGCGCTCCATCCATCAATCTGTCCATCTCTCTCTCTCTCTCTCTCTATCACCTCTCCTTTCTCGTCCTCCTCTCATCCCGCCTCTAATTTGTGTCTGATGGAGAAAAACAGTCTGTTTTTTTTTTTGTTTTTTTT
This sequence comes from Ictalurus punctatus, assembly GCF_001660625.3. Taxonomy (NCBI): domain Eukaryota; kingdom Metazoa; phylum Chordata; class Actinopteri; order Siluriformes; family Ictaluridae; genus Ictalurus; species Ictalurus punctatus. The sequence continues at coordinate 2,114,957 of NC_030444.2, forward strand.
TTAAGTCAGTGTGATACTAAAGGCTTTTCATCTTTAAGAGTTCAATCAGCACTTAATGCCAGCACACACTGATCGAGACGGATGTGTGTCTTCACGTCTGGAAATGAGTTTCTTCCCGCAAAGAATCATGACTCGAGATCTCAGTAAGAATAACATCGTGGAGTAAGACCGGCGGAGCGTCGTACTCCTCTCCAAGACGGCCATCTTTAAATGACGGCTATATATATATATATATATATATCACAAGGCTGGCACTGATAACGATAGCAAAGACGTAGTGTTTGTCTTTGCCTGTTATAACATAGCCAGGTATTATTTCCCCCAAATCACCACATGATCAGATGAGAGGGTATACAAATACCCCCTCTAAAGGTCTGGGTTTAACGGCACACTTATACGTTCAGATACCTCAGGATCAAATGACGTTTGCAGAACGTTTGGAGGAGAACGTTAAGCAGCGGAGTCCTCCTGAAAACCCAGTGGAGCTGGATGCACGTCTTACCAATGTCCTCGGTTTAAAACGGCGAGATTTCGGATGGAACCGAAGCGTACTCGACAGCCCTTAAACACCAGCTCCGAAACGAGCACCCACACGAGCTCGGCGGAAATCGAGGAAATGTCGGCCATTTTGAAAACGACGATGGCTTGAATGCAAAGTGTCCAGCATTCCACGCTTAATATGACTGGTTCTAGGAATCCGGGGGTAAACGTCGTGTGTAATAACGCTACATCGAGCGGGATCGAAAATTGTTGCGCGAACACTGTAGACGAGAATGACGGACACTGTTTTGTTTTGTCCTGCAGGATCTCCGTATTACTACGGCGCAGCCACACGGGGTTCAGGACCTGCGGCCACGGCGACAGCCAGCGCCTACGACCGCCACTGAGGGGAGAGGAAAAGAGAGGGAATGAGCGACGGAAAGAGAAAGCGCGTGCGAGAGAGAGAGAGAGAGAGAGAGAGAGAGAGAGAGAGAGAGAGAGAGAAAGAGACGACATCCTTTTTTCACATCAGTCGCATTGAAGCTTGCGTCCTTTTATTCAGTACTTTTGCTTGTGTAGCCATGCTGGGCCAAACACACACACACACACACACACACACACACATTACTCACCACTAGCACCGGGATCTCCACTAGAAATTTAGAGATTTAAACCCATTACACTAGCTAGCACCTATTCCGACGGTTCCTGACTAACGAAACGACGAGGACGAGCGACGACGTGACATCGCCGTGACGAAAAGAATCGAAGTCATCGCTTAAAAAAAAAAAAACGTACGTCAACGTCGCATTGTACTGCGAACTGCACAGACGTGAGCTCTACAAGGCGGGTGGTGGAAGCGCCTCCTCTCTTTCTCCGTGTAGATAAATGCTCTTTACTCGTGTACAAAATGCCCTGTACGTTTGTCAGATTTAAAGCTATTTATGATGGAGACAGAGTAATATATATTAAAAAACAAAACAAAAAAACAAACAATGTATGTGTAAAAGTTTACCGTGGACACGAGTTCCAATTCTAGCAGGAGACCTTTTTTTTGTTGTTTTTTTGTTTGCTTTTTTTAAACGAAATATCTCAGCGTTTTGTTTTCGTGTTGTTGTTTTTTTCGTGGGGGGCGGGGTTTAAATTCCAGATAAGCTCGACGGACCGCTCACCGGTAAAGACGCGAGCATGGGCATTTTCACGGAGCCGCCGACGTCACTGGCTGAAACGAAAGGCTTCGTAGGCGGTTAGGTAGCGTTTTTTTCTCTCCCTGACACCGCATTACTTTGTTTACTTGTTTTTACATGGGCGTATACGTCGACACGTACGTGTGTGTGTGTGTGTGTATATATATATATATACATTTCCTTTTAAAACAAACAAAAAATAAAAACATACATTACGGTCGTTCTGAAACGGTTATAAACGCGTATATATGTCTTACGGTTCATTTCAGAGGGATCATGATATGAACGTGTTAAGTCGGGGGAGGGGTGCCGTCGTAGACTGAACTTCCCCAACAGGAAGTGATGTCATTCATCTTTAGGGGGTTAAAAATTTTTTTTTTTTTTATGTACATTTTTGATCTCCAAGGTCCACGCGATCGAGTAAGGTACTAGATCCAATTATGTAACTTGTTATGTTTATAGGTACGCGCCGCTAACTGATGGGACAAAGCGATGCTCCTTTAAGAACGAATCACCATGACGACGACGACGACGAGCGCTCGTACCCTGAAAAACATGATTTTTCTCTCCTGTGTTTTTTTTTCTTTCCTCCACTGGAGAAAGTGCTGTCAGTCTCCTGAACCTCCCCAAAGAACCGATTCAAGACAGTAAGCATGGAGACAAATCATTCAGCGATACGTTCTTCCTTCCTTCCTCCCCTCCCCCCCCCTCTCTTTTATTTCCTCCAAGTGCTCGTTCTTTCATTCTGCGCCGAGACAATGCATGAAAACCGTGGTGAAGGCCTTAGCGAACTCAAACGCAACCTGTACATAGTGCCGTCATGACGGAATCGTCCCCCGCGTGTCCCGTTCGAGACGTACGACGCGTACAAGCGAACGTCTACTGCCACGCAAGCTTTTTGGATCCCGGTATACATATCTAACTTATCTTAGATGCTAGCGGACGAGGAAAGAAACGTGTCCTTTATTTAGCTATCGTTCGTGGTGTGTGTTCCCAGATCCTGTTTCTATTATTATTATTATTATTATTATTTTTTGTTTTTGGATACGCTGTGCATTTCCGAGTAGATTTTTTTACAGAGTGGAGAACACTGTAGATTTTAGTCGTCACGGACACCAAAACTTTTGACGTGAAATGTGAGAAAAAAAGAAGAAAAGAAAAGAAAAGAAAAAAAAAAAAGGAATATTATATCTATGAGTATACAATATATATATATATATATATATATATACATATATATATATATAAATAAAGACGCTGATAGTTTTCACTTTTTTTTTTTTTTTAAATGTTCTGAACTGTAACGTAGCATTAGAAATACCTTCGTTCGTAGACCTTAAGTTGCGTGTCACGCGCAACTCTAAAGAAACCCTTGATGCCGTTCGCCACGACGCTCCTGGCGACCTTTGAACCTTTTAGTCTGAGGCATTATGAACCTGAAATACACCAGCTGAAATCGAGGACAGTGCCTTTACTTTTTTCTATCGCGTCATCCCGAATGACCACGCGTCACTAAAATACGAACACAAGGTCGTAGGACCCCGCCAATCAACAGATCCAGCAGTGCCACTGACCGGACGTGTGTTTCAGGCTGAAGGAAACGCACGCAGATCTTTAAAACAAAGAGACGGATGAATCAATCAATCACCCGGACGCACGGATTTAAACCAAACAAAACCTGGCCAAGTCGGTCGCGAAGCAGAAACGTGTACCGTATTATACCCCCGTGGTGTTTTCTCGCAAATTTCCGCCCATTCTGAGTAGCGACGTTGTTGACGTTTATATAAACGAACTCCTCTGCGAAGTCCTCGCGATCGAAGCGGTCGTAAATCCGTCGACGCGAGTTCTCGCCGATCTTTAATCGTCAGACGATCCCGCCCGTCGGAACTCTCCCCACGTCGGAATTTCCGCATTCGGATGGATTTCGGTTTCATACCGCGACATTTTCTAACAAAAAGAAGAAGAAAAAAAAAGAAAGAAAGGTAGGAATGTTAACTCCGCCCCCTCGCTGCAAAATGAATCGCGTAGACGATCTCACGATTGATTATCTCACGCGATCGCGAGACTGTCGGGATTTTTTTTTTATTATTTTTTTTCTTCATTTCTCTCTCTCTCTCGAAAAAAAAATAAATAAAAAATTTGCCAGAACTTACGCGAGAAACGGCGAACGCTGGATTTTGTATTTTTCTACTGCGGGCACATGGAACGAAGGTGTGAGAAAGCGTACAAAGTCTAACCGTATCCTTCGTAACTTGTCATTCGTACCGTTTACTTTGTGGAAATTGTAACGAAATAGCAATCAGAAGACCATGATGTGTATGTATATATATATATGTATATATATATACACGTTTCATGGGGAAGATGCACTCGATGTAAATCTACTCGCGTACGGAAACACGTACTGACAAATTACGTAAAATTGCTCCATTGCCTTAAAGACACTGTTCTTGCGTAATAACCGCCCGCTCTTTTTTTATCTGACTGTAAACACATCGCCTTGCCATCGACTTGACCCCACTGGTTAAACCGAGAGATTCTCCCAAGGCTCCCATTGGCTCAGAGGACGATGATTGACAGTTCTGGCACTGAACAGTAACACATAGTGGGCTTTTACTGGTATGGTTCCTGCCCTTCCCGTCAGCCCCTTCAAACTCGTACTGTACACACATGTAGTCCTTTTGTCCTCTGGCGGGTCGCGAACATGCCACCCCTCCCCACGGGGACATGTTAAACCTGCTGCGCCATCAAAACCTGACATCCACGTTCTCTCTTTTCTCCACCTCTCTTTTTCTCGAGCACTAATCTCATCACTTCCTAACCCGCTTCTTTAGGATTAAACCTATTACAACTATTGGATTGGTGGAAAATCTTTCCCATTATTACCGAAGAGAGAAAAGGATTTTAGAACAAGATAATAATTTCTTTCAGAGTGTCGATGGAAAAGGGAAAAATCTCCTTCCTGGTTTTAAATTTAAAGCTACACTTTTGAGCGCAGCGATACTTATAAATTAACATCTTCGCTTCTGCAAAAGATTTATTTCCGGATTATATACATCGCCGTTTTTTCCGTTTCTTTTCCCCACGGTACTCAACTCGTACTCGACGAGAGCGATGCGGCGGCGCTTTAGTACTTTAGCCTGTTCTGTACGCACTGCTCAATCGGATCAGCTCTCAAAGCTTCGACCGCCACGCTAGAGTCACCGACGACGAAGATCGCCGGCTAGCCGAGCAGCGCAACTGCGTCGTAGTGCTGCATTGCATCCTGGGACGTCGAGTCCAACGTTCGCACCACGACTTCTACGCCGGATTTTTTTATTTTTTTTATTTATTTTTTTTTATTAACACGCCGTGGAACGTTGCTGGAAACTGGTGTGTAAGAAAAGAAGTTTTTGCTCGTTTGTTTTTAAGCGCTAACAGCGAAATATCCGATCGGACGCCGTTACGATAACAGTGTGATGTCAGAGCGGCGTACGAACGCCGACTTCCCACCACAAAAGATTTCAATATTGACATACGTGACGTCTTTCAGGGTGGAGTTTAACCGTTTAAACCGTTCACCATCTATAAACTAGCAGTTATATCGCTGGACATCAACACCTCCTCAGCGCTAGATCCTAAATATAGTTGGTGTTTATGAGTCCCATGTTGGACTAAGACTAATCGTGGTTGTTTAGATCGGTTTCGTCTCGATAGGTTTGGTTTGCTTACTCAGTTAGATTAACACCTCTTGAACTTGGCTAATCAAAACAGGGTAGCGTGGAACCGATTTCCTGTTGGTTAGTGCGTGAAAATAACCCCAAATACACGACGTTCACCAAGAGTCTAACGGTATCCCATGATTCAGTGCAGCCATCCAAAAAAAATAACAAAAAAAAAAAAAAAAAAAAAAAGAGGGCTTGGGTTTTTCAAATAAATAAACAAAAACAGCCTTTTTAAAAATCTTAACTAAATAACTTTTACCTAGTATACCAATTTCACACCGCCGCTAGTCAACGTCTAGACGAAACAAGCAGACTAAAATCGACCTTATCGTGGCCTTCTGTGTACAATCCGATAATTCCGTCTGTAATTATTCCCTAAATAGACCTTCCCCCTTTCCTGTGGGGTTGATACGATTTTTTAACCGATTTTTTTTTTTTTTTTAAATAAATAAATTGAATTTAAAAAAAAAAAAAAAAAAAAAAAAAAAAAAAAAAAAAAAAAAAAAAGATTCAATGTTAGGAAACGTGGTGATGGTCTGAAAATGCTCCGAAACATGGCTCAAAACAAGAAGAAGAAGAAGAAGAAAAAAAAACACCACGCACTCAGTGTAGAAACATATCTGTAGCGTCCACCAAAGCTAGAGATACCCATTCAAAAAAAAACAACAAAAAAATAAAGAAAAGAAAAGAAAAAACGACATACCATCAGAATCCGGAGGAATTTGAAACTACGAATCGCTTCTTTAAGAAATGTGTATGTTTTTTATTGAATTTTCTAGTAGTTACGAACAATGTTTTTTTCTCTTCTGTTCCTCTGCGTGCTGTGTGTCGTCTTGATATTTGAATGTATTTACTGCGGTACAAAATTTGCCAAAGATACCATACCACTTGTTTCCAGTTTTCAGCATTTTTGATTTTGATTTCTTTATGTTTTATACCGTATACGTTTTCAAGTCAGCCCACGGACTGGAAATAATTGTTACAGATAATACGTTTTGGTGTTTGTTTTTTTTTCTTCTTTTTTTTTTTTTTAAAAAAATAAAAAATAAAATAATAATAATCATTTTGGTATTGCTAATGTTATGATTGGAATTATTCAATGCTTCAGGGTTATTTTATGTTTGAAGTGTCAATTTGAATTATCTGGCATTCGTCCTGACCCCTGAAATCAGTCCAGGGTAAATAGGCTACTAAGTGTACGTGCAGACGAGTGAGTGTTGTTTGTGCATTATTGATTTATGTACCTGTAATGTGAAATGAAGAAGTAATTATTTGTAAATATTTGACATAATTTTATTGGTTCATCAAAATAAAGGTAATTTTTTTAAGTTCACAAGTTCATGCATTTTGCTTGTACGGTTCGGTTTCTCTGTAGTGATATGACTGCACCTCCCGGGTATATCGCGTGGCAGCTAAGTGGATGTACGATGAACGGATTATTTAACGACGGGTCACGTCGCCTGAAAAAAATCGACAGTTTGATCAAAGTACCAACTGACCAAACGCACAAATTAGCACGATATGAACAAATGCTACGGTTTTTCATAAACTGATGCACTTTGTTATCAGTTACAGCTTGTATATTGGGCTTACTGTATTATAAGTGTAATATTAATCATACTGCTAATAAAAGCATTTTCAATATCGATTTATTCCAATGCTGAAATTTAAATACAATGATTTATATTCTATTAATAAAATATATGAAAGTACCCATGCTCAGACTACATTTAAAACTCACTGAACTTCATCCTCGTTCAGTAAACTTAATATCGTGTCTGATGTGCATAACCGCATCTGCGTGACTATCCTTCATGACCACCTTCTGTGTTATTCGTGCTCACGTTATGTTCAATTTTAACTACGAAAAGAACCTTAAAAAGAATCAATGATTTTTAACGGTTAAATTCAGCTAAATTAGACAGGACAAACCGTTTACTGATTCACTTAAATCCTGCCAAATGATTCACTGATTCACTAAATTTATATTATATGATGCACTGGCTCGCTAATTTTCTTGTCAAATGATTCACCGATTCACTAAATTTATATTATATGATGCACTGGCTCGCTAATTTTCTTGTCAAATGATTCACCGATTCACTTTAAATGATTCACTGATTCACTAAATTCATATTATATGATGCATATAATTAGGCTCAGTAATTTCATGTCAAATGATTTACTGATTCACTAGATTCATTTTAAATGATCCACTGATTCACTAAATTCATATTATATGATCCACTGGTTCACAACAATCATCTCAAACGATTCACCGATCAATTAGATATATATATGATCCGCTGATGCACTAAATGAATGTCAAATGATCCGGTGGTTCACGAAATTCAAGTAATATGACCCGATGACGCACTGACGTCATGTCGAATGATTCAGTGATTTACTAAGCACATACCCAATGATGCAGTGATTCGCTAAATTCATATAATGTGATTTCACTAAATTCGAGTCGAACGATCCATTAATCCACTAAATTCATGTCAGTCCAATTCAAGTAAATTCTAAATTCAAGTAATATGAGTCACTGATTCATTAAATTGAAGTCAAATGATCCACTGATTCACTAAACTCATATAATGTGATTGACTGATTCACGAAATTAATTTCAAATGATTTTACCGAATCACTAAATTCATGCCAAATGATTCCAAAACTAAACTCTTCGTTTCCTTCCTTCTCAACTTGTACCATGTTTTGTTATTTAATAATTATTCAAACAATACTAATAATACTAATAATATTGTCGGGTTATCCAGGATTAACGAACGGCGCCGGAAATGAACGAATGAATATCACTGGCATGAGCAGCCATGTGAGCTCACAAAACCGAATACTTAAGTTCCAAGACGCAGGGTATACAATACTAATTAAAAATATCATTTCAAAGCCATAAATTCTCCAGTGTTTCTCAAGTCTGTGTCTGGTGTGTGTGTGTGTGTGACCTAAGGGATGTTAAAGTCATCTATCCTGAGTATGGATACGATGGCCCCCCTGTGCGGGGAGAATGGAGCCTGCCCACCCAGCTCTTTTGGCTGGTGGCCCAGTCCACAGGAGGCCGGAACAGGGGGGTGATAATGGGGCACAAGCAGCGACACACTGACAACACGGCACACACACGTGGAAAACAGCTTCGGCCCAGCTGGATACAACGCCGTAATGGGCTGGGATTTGGGCATTTGCCCGGACTACCACCACACACACACACACGCACGCACGAGTACACATGGCTTTGGGTCAGTGCCCGATTTTTTAGTGGCACTAGCAGGAGAAATTCCCATGCTTGGGTGCTTGCCCAGTTTGGAGACAGTGGCAAACTGTGATTGCCGTGCACGTTGGGTCTCGGCCAAAACTCATGATGAGAAAGTACTCTACAGGGATTGTACTGATGTGTGTGTGTGTGTGTGTGTGTTTTACACTGTGAACGTTACCCATAAGAACCCATAACCATCCAAAGAACTCTTAAGGAACCCTACTTTCTAAGAGTCCAGACGGTCGATTTCAACACCGGTTGTCGTGAAGGTCTCTATGCTTAAAACGTCACCGGTCGACTCGTCCGACCGCGGGCGTGAACGCCTTCCCGCTAGACTCCTATATTTCTCGGTTCACCGTCGCGAGCGGAATGACACAGCAACTCCTCCTCCACGCCCCCTGCAAAATAAACAAACAAACAAACAAAATAAATAAATAAATAAATAAATTGCATTCCAAACTTCTGAGCGGCACGGAGAGTTACTCCGCGGACTAAAATGAATCATCCGAGTTCGACAAATTGCCCCCTTCCCTTATTAAACTCGCTCTTCAAGCCTGATTAGATAAATAATTAAGACATTTCCATTTTTCGTGTCGGTTTTATTTGCACTCGCTCGGCGAGAAGAGAAAGGGAGCAGAAGGAATAGCCATTAGAGGGACAGGAAGCCGTGCAAATTAACGTCACTCACCGCGTGTGTGTGCACCAACCGGGTGCTGGGCGTAATAGGGACGTAATTGCAAGAGTCTTATTAAGACGGGGCTGGATGTTTAGGTGAACACACACACACACACACACACACACACAGTATCGTTCTTACTTTGAGAACCACACGTGGGGTGTAGTATATACACCCTCACCACCTGATTAGTAAAAGAAGTCACACACACACACACACACACACACACACACACAGAGTAGAGGGTAAAAGGTGAACATCATCTCCCAGCACCGAGGAACGTCTCGCTGTAATTAAGTAGAAGTTCGAACTGAAGTCTTAAACTTTTCTACGGCTACGTTTGCAGAAAATTTTTGCTAAAAAAAAAATTACTTTCCAAATGAAAAAAAAACTCCTTTAGAGGAACTCCTCGTAGCTATTTCACAGGCCATTCCAAACCTTCATGACCTTTAGATTGATGAACCCTCGGAGGCTTGAGTGGCCGAGTCGACATGCGGCACGTATAAACCTCTGGACCGGAACACACTCCAACAGACCAGAACATAGACCTCAGGACCAGAACACATTGCAGTGTAGAATTCAGTAGCATTTCTGACCAAAGTGATGGAATAATAGCATTTTCATTCTACACACACACACACACACGCACACTCACGTATGTAAAATGGTCGAAATGCGTCTCTTTTTCCGTTCTTATTTTTTACTTCTCGTCTCGGGAGTGCCACTCATGAGGGCGCGAGGGAGGAAAAATGAGAAAGGTGAGCTGACAAGCAAAAGACCCTGTGATCCAGCTGTCTGACCCCCTCCCTCCTTCACTCTCGCTCGCTCTCTCGCTCCTTCTCTCCGGTTCTCCCAGTGGATTTGTCCTTCTGGTCGAGTTCATGATGAATGGACCTGTCGAAAGAAACTCATCCCAGAGACCCAATTAGAGAGAGAGAGAGAGAGAGAGACGTGGAGAGGGAGGTGGAATTCGGAAGAAGCTATCTACGTCTCCTTACCTGATAAGTCCAGCTGTCTACAGGACAAACCTCTGGGTGATCGTCTACACGGTGATCATGCTGCGGTTTGGACGGTGGAATGATGATGGGAATGTGTTTGTCATGGCGGCATATATAGCGCACGAGGCATGGTTTGGGACACGTCCACAGCGGACATAATATTGTGGCCTGTCTAGTGGCCGTGGTGTGATTATTCACTCTACAGGGCCCGAGAACACACAGATATCTAACCATCATCAGTAATATGGGAAGCGTCCCAAACCACATGCCTTATTCACTACACAGGCCATATAAACGCTGTAACAAACGCCTCACCATCATCAATTGAGGACGTGTCCCAAACCACATTCCATACTTACTACACAGGCCGCGTAAACACGATCACAAATGTCTCAGCATTACCAATACCGCCATCGATGAGTCACCATCATCATCACCGTCACTGTGGACGTGTCCCAAACCACACACTATTCACTATATAGGACACATAAATGAACACCATTACAAACGTCTGACTCTACATCGCCAATCCAAAGTGGACGTGTCCCAATCCACACACATTATTTACTATATTGACCACGTAAGCACACTTACAAGCGCCTCAGCATCACGAGTGCACTCTGGACGCGTCCCAAACCACACACCATACTTACGATACAGTCCACATAAACGCCTTCATAAACGTCGGACCGTTCCATCGTTAGTCCACCGTGGACGTGTCCCAAACCGCATACCCTATTCACTATATAGGACACTGAAAAACCCACGAAAAACTCTTTATCGGAATAATCTGGACTTGTCCCAAACCACACAGCCTATTCACGATATAAGACACATAAATGAACACCATTACAAACGTCTCACTATACAGCATCAATCCAAACTGGACGTGTCCCAAACCACACACATTATTTACTATATTGGCCACGAAACCACACTTACAAGCGCCTCAGCATCACGAGTGCACTCTGGACGCGTCCCAAACCACACACCATACTTACTATACAGTATAGTCCGCATAAACAGCATCATGAACATCTCACCATTCCATCATTAGTCAACTGCGGGTGCGTCCCAAACCGCACACCATATTCAGTGTATAGGCTATTATACAAGCAGCATTACTAATCTATCGCTATACCTTATGAGAAGAAAGTGGACGTGTCCCAAACCACACACCATATTCATTATATAAGCCACCTTAACATCTCACCGTTCCATATCATGTCTACTGTGGACATGCCCCAAACCACACCAGTTTTCCACTATAAAGGCTGTCCATGCTGTGTGTGTGTGTGTGTGTGTGTGGTTTGGGACGGGGTGTTTTTAGTTGCCTATATAGTGAATACGGCATGGATTGGGACACGTCCATCATGCTCTTGTGTGAAATAGAACAGGCCCTGCCGAGCTCCTCGGAAGTCTGTTTACTTGCTGTATGAAAAGGGAATGAAGTTTGTGTGCAGTTCTCCTCATTATCAATGTAGAAGAGTCGGGAGTGTGTGTGTCGGTGTGTGTGTGTGTCGGTGTATCATAAAGATTTATTGCATGGAGCTTGCTCATTATCATGAAGACTGGACTGACTCACTCATGCAGAGAATTAAAATCCCTAATTGTGCTGTCACCCTCGTGCCTGTTTTCTCTCTCTGTCTCTCTATCTCCCTTACGCGCTTCATGCCACGTTCCGCTTCCCGTCTCGACTTTCCCGTCTCTCTCCGTCTTCTTTTCTCCGTTTCCGTCAGCGACCCCACACCGCGGCGACCTGCGAGTGAGAGATCAGAGTCGGGATCTTTCTGATAGCTGTAGTAAGGACGACGACGACGACGTGCTGATGTTCAACTTCGACACGGCTCTGTGCTAACGCTCGTTTGTATCCATCCATCCCTCCATTTTCTGTAGGTCTCATCGTACACAGGGTCACGGGGAGCCCTGGAGCCTATCCCAGGGGACTCGGGGCACGAAGCGGGGGACGCCGTGAACGGGGTGCTGACCCATCGCAGGGCGCAATCATATAGCGTGGAGGATTTGCGAATGCCAATCAGCCTACAAGGCGTGTCCTTGGATTGAGGGAGGAGACTGGAGTAGCCGTGTACATACAGTTGCGATCAAAAAATCGAATTTTGACAATAAACCCGAATCATTTTGATCGCAACCGTACGTAGCTACTAACATTTCTTATCAGAATTTTTTTTTTTTTTAAAGAATTAGAAGAAAAACAACTGGACAAGCCACGCCCAAAAGCGACGACAATAGCGAATGCTACACTCCCATTGGACAAACCACAGAGACGTGCGCCACGTGCGTTAACGGACGTTTCTCCTAAACGCCGTAGAACGAAAGCGCGAGTTCGGTTCTTCAAGATGGCCGCCGAGATATGGTAAAAAGTGACTTCCTGCCAAACTCTTCCTTTAAAGAGGTTAAAATTCTCTTCCTCTTTCACTGTGGATCCGAGGTGAGGACGAAACCTTCTGCATGCCAAACCGAATCTTCTCTCTCTCACACACTCTCTCTCTCACACACTCTCTCTCTTTACGCTTCTCTCTTAGACTTGTCAGGAACATTACAGCTTAAACCGACAGGGTTAAGGACCTAAGCCCCTTCTCTCTGAGCTCTCTTTGTGTGTGTGTGTGTGTGTGTGCTGCTCAGAATGACAGACCGCTGATAAACACACACACACACACACGCACACAAACACAGAGCGAGAAATCACACTTGTAAACAGGGAACAAACACACCAATATGACAAAAGCTCAGCGGAAATTGAGCGGCATCTGGGAAAACGGCTTCAATTCACCGCTGAACAGAATGCTCCCCAGGCCTATCTCCAAGATTGGTCCAATTTCAGAGCGTCTGTGTGTGTGTGTGTGTGTGTGTGTGTGTGTGTGTGTGTGTTAAAAAGGATACAGATAGGGGTTCCTCTGAAAGCTGAACCAATTCAACTTATTTACTATTATACAGAATAGACTGTATTAAGTGAATCATATTATACACAATCCGTGTAATCCGTAGGTGCGTGTATACTAATATAGTGTCCACCGTGGACGTGTCCCAAACCACACGCTTTGTTCACCGTACAGTCCACGCAGACGCCATCACAGATATCTCGGTATTATCGGAGTAACGCGTCCCAAACTATTCACTATATGAACATTATCGGTCCACTGCGGGCGTGTCCCAAACCACAAAACTGATTCACACTTATGGCTCCAAAAAAAAAACAAAAGTCACAAACCTTATTCGCTGTATGAGCTACGTGGACGTGTCCCAAAGAACGAACCGGATCGACTATACGAGTGACGTAAACACCATCGGACGGTCAGAGATACAGGGATGTGTCCCAAATCACAAACCTTATCCACATAAACCCAATCACAATTGTCACACCGTTCTCAGAGTGCTCTGGACATGTCCCGATCTACATGTCGTATACACTATATAACATCTATTATCGGTTTACTTTGGACATGTCCCAAACGCTAAACCACAATTCACTCTGTAGGCCACATGAACACCGCCTCTAACGTCTGACCACTATCAGTCCGTTGTGGACGTATCCCAAACCGACGCACCCTGTATAGCCCACATAAGCATCACAAATGTCTCACCTTGTATTGTGGACGTGTCCCAAACTACAAGCCATGTTCACTATACAGTATAGGCCATACTGTACAAACATCGGTTCACTTTGGACATGTCCCAAACCACAAAGCAGATTCACTATATAGGCTACATAAATGCCCAAGTCACAACTGTCTGACTATTATCATCTAACTGTGGATGTGTCCCAAACCACATGGCCTGTTCACTATATAACAGGCCATATAAACACCACCACCAATGTCACGTCATCATTATAATATCATGTGGCTGTGTCCCAAATCATAATTTCCTAAACCTCAGACTTTATTTACTAAACAGGCCACAAAAACACCGTCTCCACCGCTGCGGACTCGTCCCAAACCACACACCATGCAGACAACGTCACACCGCTGTAAGTCCACTAGGAACGTGTCCTAAACCACAAACCGGACTGACTACTGTATATAACTCACATAAACACCATCCCCTTATCAGAGTAGCATGGACAAGTCCCAGAATTTCCAAGACCACATGAACACCACCTCAAATATCCCAACGTCACCGGTCCACTGCGGACGCGACCCGAACCGCACACCATATTCACTACGCTTTTATTTAACTCTAAACTGCGATCCAATCCAGTGTCGTCTTAATACAAATAATTCGTCTCGACGCTCTGAACTGCCGACCTTCTCGTTTAACACCAGCGCACAGCACAGCTGGTCTTCTCTTTCTTTTCTTTTTTTTTTTTTAAGAGGTCACTCCGTGTCAGAGTAAAGCTCTTCATTTGCTCCTCAGCCACTGAAACCGAACGAACACACAACGCGGCCGCACGCTAACGAAACGAAACGGTGCGGCGAGTAATTTATCCTGTCACTGATGCCAACGGCTTCCCTCAAGCCTACATCCCCATTAGCCACGCGTGTGTACGTGTGTGTGTGTGTGTGTGTGTGTGTGTGTGTGTGAGAGAGAGGTTCCACACTCGAGGAATTTTTAGCTCGATCGCTTAATGAACCTCGGCTGTGTTAAAACACGACAGATTGTGATGCTGAAGCTATAAAGATGTAGTGCAAAACAAACAAACAAACAAATAAAACCAGGGCGGGGTTGGGGGACCGGTGGGAGGGGTTGTACATCTCCGTAGGGTTACGTGCGACGGACCTTTTTTTTTTTTAAACGGATATAAAGTCCACATTCTGTCCTCAGCCATGGGCCAAGCACCCAGCAATGATCACTATTAGACCAGGGAAACAATGGGCTGTTAGCAGAAATATGACCAACACGATGTACATGTGGTCTAACGTGCACAGTGATGACAAGTCTAAATGAGGATAAAAGAGGCGAGAACCGTTTAAACGACAGGGTGAAGGGGGATGGAGCGAGAGAGGAAGGAAAGGTAAAAAGGACAGATGAGAGATATGACAGCTAGCGTCTGTTCCCACAGCTGGCCCCGGGCCCTCCCTCCTTTTTAAAAGCTCAGCAGGAGTCATTACCAGTAGGGGGGCGAGTTCACCCTCTATATTACCACTTGGTCCCTCCTCCCCCTCTCCGATTAACCGTCCACCCCCCCAATGACACACACACGCTTCTACCTCATCCTGCGCTAAGCGTGTCGGTCCTCCTATCTGTCATTATAATGGCGGTTGTTATGCTGATATGCACAGTAGGGACGACATACAGGCGGATCGCACTTCAATCAACGCGAGCGTGCGCGTGTTGTGCAATTAGACGACGGTTCTGGAATTCCAGCTGATGAGGCGGGATTTGTGGAGCTCTCGATTACAAACAGGAGACGATCTCAATAGCGCGTTGTCCGACCTTATACGGCCGTGCTGCTGAATTCTCGAATCTGATTGGTCGGAAGGTGTGGATTTATTTTCTCTAACAGCAGCTCTAAGGGTGATCCATCCGTCCATTTTCTATACCGCTGATCCTACAGGGTCGTGAGGAACCTGGAGCCTAACGCGGGGGGCGTGGGGTACAAGGCGGGGTGCCGATCCATCACACACACACACACACTCACACACCCATTCATACACCACGTACACGTTGGACATGCCAATCAGACTACCATGCACGCTCGCGCTCGGGAATCGAACTCGCAACCCTGGAGGTGTGAGGCGAACGTGCTAACCGCTAAATCTCTACAGTAACTCATTTACAGGGACTTGTACGGTGGACGCACCACATAAACTACCCAATAAAAATAACAAAGTTTATTTTAAGTGCGACGTCAGAGCATTTCCTTAATAATTTAACAACACATCTGAGAAAAAACATCGTCGTTGACTCGCTCTACCCCTTTACATCACCTGTGTAATCGCTAGCCTCAGTTAATAGCTAACTGCTTGGCGTCCAACTTCCTAGCGAGTGTGTAGTCTAATTATATACAGACTTAATCTTTTCTTAATAACTTACCACCGTATCTGAGGAAAATGTTGATATTCCTGACAATCGTGTCTTGTGTTAAGTGTATAAAAGACTAAACAGCAAGATCCCAGCTATCTAAACCATTAGCCTTAGTTATTAGCTAGCTTCCAGGCTCAGCGTTGATATTCTGCTAAGTGTAATTACAGTATGTCAAATTTTAGACTTATTGAATGTTTGGGTTTTTAAAAAAATAATAATTTACCTCTATATCTGAGGAAAATGTTGACATTCCTGACACGTTTGTCTTGTTTTTAAGTTTATAAAAGACTACACAGCACGATGCTACCTATCGAAATCATTAGCCTCAGGTCATAGCTAGCATTCATGCTCAGTGTTCATATCCTGGTGAGTGAAATCAGTCTAATTTTAGACCCACTAGTAATTTACACACCATATCTGAGGAGAATGTCGACATTCCTGACAACTTCGGCATGTTCACACGATGTTTCTAAAAGACTCAACACTAACATCCTCGCTAATACATCATTAGCCTGTTATTAGCTGGGTCCGGGCTCAGGGGCGACATTTTGGTAAAGGTTGTGAGGACACAATGAACACAGACCACGGAAGCTAGCTAATAACTGAGGCTAGCCATTTTACACAGCTAGCATGTCGCTGTTTAGCTTTGTATACGCACGAGAGGGAAAACGAGACCAAATTAAACAAACGAAAAGAAAAAAAAAAAACACTTCCCTCAGATGTAGTGTTAACTTACAAAGAAAACAATCAGGAAGTCTACATTTAGACGAATTTCACACAGCAGATAATTGGACAGTGAGCATTTAGCTATTAGTGCGCAATGTGAAGGCATAGCGAGTGTAAAAACAACATATAAAAGGATTTTTTTTTTAAACATTTTCCTCAGATTATGAAGGAATATTAGTAATTAAACTTACCACTTAAATCATGAGTATACCGTGTGTTCACCATCTCGCCTCGTCTCGACCCCCCCCCCGAATCCCATCAGTTTAAATCGACACGGCTGTTTGTAAACTGCTTTATTCTGCTACACACCAACACCGCTTATTTTAATATTATAAAACTGGACTCGACAGAGACATAGAAACATGATACAAACAAACAGGACCAGACGTCCCAACACGAGACGGACCATTAAGACGAGCAGAATAATGCTTTCAGACTTAAAACGTAAACTCGAGTGCGCCGGTTATTAAAAACGGCCTCGCGTGATGCGGGAAAGCCGAATCAGGATTTAAAAAAAAAAAAAAAAAAAAAGTGTGTAATTGATCAGTTTTCATGAACCTTCTTATCAGATGAAGATTTTACAAAACAATATTCTACACAAATAAAGAAAGGCACAAATAAAGGATGGGAAAATAAGACGCCAGGTGAGTCTCGGGCTGTGTCGAACACCGGAAGTCGGTGCAGAGTGACGTGCGGTAACGACGTTCACCGGAGACAGGAAGTGACGTCACGCTCGCTCAGACGCTGGAGGAGGACAGGATGTCTTCCACCAGGTGTTTGTAGACCCAGGCGTCTCCTTTCAGCCTCTGCCGCCGGATTCCCACCACCTCGGGTTTCTGCAGGAGACACACCTCCAACTCGAACTGCATCGTCACCTTACCGAAGTCCGACTGTGTGCGACACTTCAGTGTGTAACTGAGAGAGAGAGAGAGAGAGAGAGAGAGAGAGAGAGAGAGAGAGAGAGAGAGAGAGAGAGAGAGAGAAAGAGAGAGAGAGAGTGGGGGGGGGAAGAGAGAGGGGGGGGGGGGGGGGGGGAGAGGGGGGGGGGAGGGGGAGGGGGAGAGAGAGGGGGGGGAGGGGGAGGGGGAGAGAGAGAGGGGGGGGAGGGGTCAAATATATATGTATATTCTGCCTATAAGGAATATGTCCCAAAGTGTTTTATTCCTCGAATACCACAACAACTTTTGGCCGACGTTTACAGTATAAACTTTTTATCCATTTACGGTAACATACAGAATAAACGGCCGACTCACCCTTTCTGCACGTAGTCCACGCTCTTCTCTGGTAAAACTCTCAGGATCTGATTCAGGACCTGGTCTGCGTTAACCTGGCTCGTCAGCGTCACGTTGTACTGCGCCTGAACAATCGCATACGGACGCTTTAATCTTTAAAGAGCTGCATGTTTCAAGCGTCGCGCATCGGTTTGCTTTTGGAGGTTTTTCTGATCTAGTGTTCGTGATCGATTTATTCATCATTCGGTGGGAGACGACGACAACAACAACAAAAAAAAAGGGGGGAGTGGATGGCAGGAAAAAGGAAAGGTAAAGCGGACAGGAAGAAGGAAAAAGCGAGGTGGGATAGAAGTATGGAAACTGGCGGACGGGAAATGAGTAGGGAAATCTGCGGGGGGACAACGGTACGGACAGGGAAGAAAGAAAGAAAGGGAAATGTGTGGGAGAAGAGCGAAGATCAAAGCAGACAGAAGGATGAAGAAAGAAAAGCAGAGAAACGGGAGAGGCAGTAGGAAAGCAGGACAAAGGACAGCGTGAACGTAAAGAGTGAGAAAGAAGGAAAAGATTGGAAAGAGACGCGGACGGA
>NC_030444.2:2141304-2216304 GCF_001660625.3 Ictalurus punctatus
CAGTGTATCTTTACTTACTGTGATTTTTCTGTACAGCACCATACAGTTGTCATCGTCAAACGGGAGGTAGCCACACAGCAGGGCGAACAGCAGCACGCCCATACTCCAAACATCCGCCTAGAACAAAGGTCACAATATAAACAATAAGCTTCTACAACACGAGTGACTCGATCACAAATACACTCACACACACACATACGTGTGCTCACCTCTGAACCGATATACGATTTGCCCTGGATGAGTTCTGGAGCTGCGTAGGCGGGGCTTCCACAGCACGTCATGAGTTCGTAACCGAGACCGCCCTACAGGAAAGAAAAAAACCCATCATGGTCATCGTTAGACAAACGAGAAGGCAAGCTGTTGTTTATCGAATGCAAATCCACGAGCGATTTACGAAGCGTCTAAAGAGAAACACACAAACCTTTGGTTTGGCGCAGAGCCCAAAGTCGATCAGCTTCAAATTGTGGTCCTCATCAATCAGCAGGTTTTCCTGGGCGGGAAAAAATAATACAAATCACATCAAACATAGTATTAGATGAATAAAACTACTAGAACTTAAAGCAAACACAAGAATTCGCCAGCGTACAGGCTTGAGGTCACGGTGGGCGTATCCCTGACTGTGGACGTAGGCCAGTGCCGATACGATCTGACGGAAGAACACACGGGTCTCCTCCTCCGTCAGACGGTCTTTCGCGACGATGTAATCGAACAGCTCTCCTCCGGGACAATACTGAAGGAGAGGGGGAAAACAAACAAACAAAAAAACACAGATACAGTAGATATAAAAAAATATACTTCACAGCCACAGCGTGTATGAGGAACATTCCAAGAAGTGGCACGATATTACTACGACACATGTTTGTATCATGATATATAAGAGTTTCCAACAAATTATACCATACACACACCTCGAGAACCATGTATATCTTGCTGGGCGTCTCAATGACGTGGTAAAGGCGACACACGTGCTGATGACTGAGGTTCTTCATCGCTTCGATCTCAGTCTTCACGCGAGGCAGGTCGTCCTGCAAGACAGTATTCACTACGTTTGAATCGGACCGTGATTTACGTCCTCGTTACGGTTCGTCTGGGCAGAACTCACCCCAAGGACTTTCTTTTCCATGATTTTGATGGCCACTTTCTCGCCGGTCAGGATGTGTCTGCCAAGTTTGACCTTCGCGAAACCACCTGCAGAGGGATTGAAGCAGACTTACCCGTGGTGTCCAAAGACATTTCCCTCTCGTTCTATATCGCAACACTGTGGAGAAACGTTACCTGAGCCAATGGTTTCATAAACCTCATAGTACCTGAGGAGCTCGGAGGCGTCATCTACAGGCATGCTCTCACGTTTTACCTGCAAAGCTAGAGAGTGAAAATCCATGAGATCCTCATACAGCATCTGAATGCTGTCAAATAATCATATTCTTTTTCTCTCTCTCTCTAAATAAATAACAAATAACATGCACGATTCTAGGACACATTGATGTTTGTATACATCATTACTGGTAGGCCAAAGAAGAAAATTGCTAGCCGGGTCATTATTTGAAGAAATGTGGATGTAGAGAACAAGTTAAATGATAATGATGTCTAGTTATATGATAAGAATATTCTATTACAGAAATGAAGGAGTCGATTCAGCACTCGATTCGGAGTACTGGGGGATCAGTTAATACGATTCTAAGCACTAATTTTGATGAACTTCTGGTCTAATTGAACCCGATAACATCTCAGATCGACTCTAGTTTCTGACTTTAAACCGTCCGTGTTCAAACTTGCTACAAATCCATTTCAATTTGCGGAATCGACTCGCCATTCAGAGCGCATGGGAATCGGAGAATCGACTCTATATTAGCGATTCCACTCGCAGTTTTGCTAAAAGCTGTAAGCGTTCCAGCTCTTCCAACAGTTTTTACTGAATTTCGTGCATAATAACGAGCACTTCAAGTGACATAAATATCGACGATACAAACGTCATGGCCGACATTTTCTGTAAGGTTAAAATAAACGACACAGTGAACTGTCAAGGCAGCTGATAAAGCTAATTATTCAGCAAGGCAAGTTCTTTTTTTTTTAACTCAC
Source organism: Ictalurus punctatus (assembly GCF_001660625.3). Taxonomy (NCBI): domain Eukaryota; kingdom Metazoa; phylum Chordata; class Actinopteri; order Siluriformes; family Ictaluridae; genus Ictalurus; species Ictalurus punctatus. The sequence goes on from NC_030444.2 coordinate 2,143,384, forward strand.
CGTTCGTATCCGAAACTTAAATCCTTACGGCAAAGTTTTTTTTTAGACAAAATACACGCGGAAACTTTTCAGAAATAATCTGAAATCGACTATCCAAACATTATCCGTCCAAACCACAAACGCCAAAGAGATTTTTTTTGAATTTACCACTCGCTGTTTGCGTCACTTCCGGTTTCCGCTTAGAACAAAAGTCCCCCAGAAACCAACAACGGTCATTAAAACAAAATTCATATTAAAGAAGCGACGCATGAACAATGTTCATAAATTGTCTCTAAAAACAGTATGAAATTATGAGTAGTAAAGTTGACTGCATGCATACCAACTAGCGTGTCTCAATAAATCCACAGTGTAGTAATGAACTACTGTCATGGCGCCTATTAATTAGCTTTTCCAAAATACAGTTACATTATGAAGAAAATGAGGACCACACAGACAAAAACAAAGAAAAAAACACAAAAGAAACTATCCTAGAAATTCCACTACAAATTCCATGACAAACCATCAGCTGTTAACCATTAAAACTATTATGTAGTAGGAAGTGTTAAGGACGTAGGTCTTTAATGGTATCCACTAGACATAAGCCTAACATGGTTTCCACTACAAATACTATTACAAACCATCAGCTGTTAAAGAATAAAACCATTATGTAGTAGGACGTAGGCCCTTAAGGGTATCCACTAGACATAACGTCACTAATAGAAGGCAATAAATTACCAGTAGACACCCACAGAGACCATTACAGTTTCCATTAAAACCATTACAAATTCTATGTTTTCAGATGCAGGGTAGCAACAGAATTTGTGATCGTTTTTTCCAAGTATTTGCTAAGCAATTGATTAAAAACCAAAAAGGTCATTGTAAACGTTTCACTCTGTTCTAGGATGTAGACAATCACACTCCACATCTTGTGGATTTCCTCTGGGTGTCTCTGATCAAGAAAGAAAGAAAAAAAAAAAAAAAGAATACTTTGATGAAACTTTCATTAAGTACATGTTCAACATTTACAGAAGGAGACTATCATTGCTATGTAACCATCAGTCATGTTTTCAGGACAGGAGTTTTGCCCTTTCTGCTTTCCAGCTTCTCTGGAACATTGTGGGTCTTTGACACCCAGGGTATACAAACTAGTGGGTCTTAAGTCATTTAAGTTTATTGTGGTAAACATTTTATGACATGATGCAAGAAAAATACATTGCAGTAATACAGTACCACCACTTCTTTCCACCTTGAATGTTTCCCCCAGAACACTTAAATAACCAGTCACTGATACTGCTCAGGTAGGTGGCATACTTAAAGCATCTTACACTAGCACAAGGCACTAACTCGCCAGCAGGAGCAACTTGGGGGTTCAGTGTCTTGCCCAAGGACACTTTGGCATGTGGAGTCATGTGGGCCAGGAATCAAACCCACAACCCTACAATTAGTGGAGACCGCACTCTACCACCCAAGCCCCAGCCACCCCAGGCTGGTAGTTGGTCATCCTTGCACTTACAATTAGAGGTACTGTTAAAACCAAGATATTAGATAAGGTTATTTGTATTGTAGAAGATGGTGCAGGTCCTTCTTGTGTCACAGCAGTTTGCTCAACAACTAATGCAGCCCCTAGTGAAGCCCATGCATATCATGTGGCAAAATATGAATTTGAAATCAAACAGGAGGCCAAGCATTCCAGTGCCATTTGTACCACCAGAATGATTAATCAAAGCTCATGCAATGAATCAAAAAATAAACCATAATGAAAGGGCACAACAGACAGCATGTCTATAAGTTTATTTCAAGTTCAATAACAGCATCCCCACCATCCATTTTCAGGGAGCAACTTGAAACTTGTTCAGGTAGCTCTGCTGGTTGAGAATCCATCTTGCTCATGGGAAGAACTTGAAAACCTTGTAACCTGAACTCGGTGATGAACAGGAGCAAGTCATTACGAGTCACTCTGCTTCTCCTGTTCAATTACTGCAAGGGAGAGGGGAAAAAGAAAGCGCAGGTCAGTGTTAAACTCTGATACCAGAAACTGGCAGTGTTAAACCCCAGTAGTTAGTTTGTCTAGCAAACACGGGTCAGTGATGTTTGAGAAAACTGGCCAGCCCCAAGCCAATTTACTTGCAGAACTTAACCTGTTTACATCATGTGTACATGCCATCCATTCACTCATTTTCAAAAGGGACAGAGCAGACCAAAATAGCACCAAAGTTACACTAATCAGGTCTCAGACAGCCAGTCAAACTAGATTTGAGAACATTCCAGAAGAGAAAGCTTAACCACCACCCAAAGCCACTGCAAGTGAAGAAAGCCATGAAGTCAGCCCTGCAGTTGTTAGAAAACCCTGAAGTTAGAATGCACAAAGAGAGCTCATGTTCACTGATGGGCAAATACAGGTTCTCCGCTGTACTACAGGTGTTAAGAGCATAGAAGACATTAAGAAGGTGCAAGATCAAAGTTGGAAACCAACGTTAGTTTCAAAATCCAGGGAATATTTAGGTTTACAAACCAAGACAAGCTGAAGAACTAGATACCCTTACCCTCTTTGGTAGGAAGAATATTCTTCTCCTGAGTCTCAGTCTTCTTCAGTTTGGACTTATCAAAGTGGGAGATCTCACTGACATCAGGCTTGTCGGCCATCTTGCAGAAAGCTGAACCCTCTGGAGAAGCCAGAGAACATGAATTATTTCACACTCGGAGAAACTCAAATCTGAAAAATCCACAGAATACTTACAGGCTGGAATCAACTAAATATGATAAGACCAGAAACCAGCACACCAAACACAAAGACAACAAGCAAGCTTAGCGTGCTGCTTCTTTATCTGAACTGAGACAGATCCTGAAAGGCTCAAGGTCCAATCAGAAAGAGCTGTGTTAATTAGGGAGCTGTTAATTGACTAATTAGTGCAATTGAATGAATATGGGGAATTCGCAGCAGGGCTGCAGGATCAAACATCCTGTGTGTTGTCTAGGAAACAATATTCAGGAATGAAACTAGTTACTCTACATCAGTGATCACTAACCCCACTCCTGAAGATCTACCTTCCTGCAGGTTTCATCTCCAACCAAAATCTAACACAACTGGTTTAGTTGATCGAGAATTTCTTGAGGCAATGTTTAGATGGTCAGGTGGGCACGATTATGGTTTGAGCTAAAGTCTTCAGGAAGGTAGAGCTCCAGGAACAGGGGTTTTGACCACTGTTCTACATAGACAAAGGTTAAGGTAAAGTTGATCTATCAAAAATAGTCATGAGACATGTTTGGGGGTCTTAAATTTCTTCAGTTTTAAACTGGAAGGCAATTAGACAAAAGCTAACAATGGAAGTTTCCAGAATGTTAGTATTTTGTTCCTGTTTGTTTTTGGTTCTGGGACATAATTGTGATGGCTACTAGTTTAGCCTTTCAAACGTCACATTGGAGATTTGCTTATATGGTTTTAACAATGTTAAAAGTAGGCTACGTGGCGAAGGGAAAACAAAACGGCCTCCATTTTGACGTCAAATGGCTTTCTGCCTCAGCACATACACTAGCTTGATGTCACTCCACACCAGCATCAGACTAAATTAATTACAATTCCTATATTTAATTTTTTAACAAAATTATTCTTTAAAAAAAAAAAGGGGTGGTTTGTTTTTATTTTTTACAAATGTTGTTGCTGAATCAAGCAGTATTTTCTGAGGCTCTAAGCTTCCAATGCTTGTTAGCAAATCCCACACATGTACATTTCTTTCCTTTTTATTATTATTATAATTATTTTTTTCTTGATAAAGCGTTTCTTTAAATATCTCCTGTTCGATAAGGTTTGTGTGCGTTTCCTTTACGTGATATTTAAACTGATATTTGGTGATAAAACAGAAGAAGTGCACCTTAAATTCATGCATTCGTCCAACAGAGGGCGGTGTTGCACAACAAATACAAGACAGCACCCTATATGTTCTGGGTGTTTATTTACCACAGAAAAACCCGGATGAAAGGAAACCTCCACCCTGAAACACTTTAAATATGCTCATATTAAACTATTTGTGATGTGTTTAGTTGATGACCCAGTTGAGACTCAGCACAGCTAGATATCTAGATAGATTGCGGTCTTTAGCTAGATCACATGTTAATTATATATATCGATACGCGAGTCATTCGGCATGGATTTACAGGGTTTTTTCTTTTCATAATATTAGACATTACCTTTGAGTGCCCATGCCTTCAGAGACTCGGAAAATGAATCTGATCAATGATCAGATGCGGGAAATCTGTTTATGGTCTGATGTTGATTTACTATCTCTCAAAAAAAAAAAAAACAGCTAGATAGCTGGTTTTTTTGCTAACCAGCTAGATAGCACGTAAACTAATTAGCAAAGTAACCAATTAGCAAGATGTTCTGACTGCGTATGCGGTTCAAAGGAAATAGACCAAACAAATCACTGAGGAAATCCCACTTGACTCTCCTTTCCTCGTGCTGTAATTGATAAGCACTTAACGGATAGTCCAGCCAAAAATGAAAATTCTGTCATCATTTACTCACCCTCATATTGTTCGGAAACTGTATGATCGACTTTCTTCTGTGGAACGTCAAAGAAAATATTTTGAGAAATGTCTCAGTGGTAGTGTGGTTGTTGTTTTTTTTTGGGCCATACAATGGAAGTCAATGGGCACCAAAACGGTTTGGTTACCAACATTCTTCAAAAAATCTTCTTTCTTGTTCCGCAGAAGAAAGAAATGCATACGGGTTTGGAACGCCATGAAGGTGAGTAAGCGATGACAGAATTTTCATTTTTGGGTGAACTACCCCTTTAGTCGTCGGGGAAGTGGACGCGTTACGAACTGGTTTCTGCAGTCGCTAATTTAGCAGACAGAATTGTGTAAGAATCAGAAATATGCTGCATCCGGGAGTGTGTGAAACGCGATTATGACCCGGGCGCCTCTGCATACGCTGCATATTTAAAGTGTTCATTTGCATTAATAAGGTGTCCTTATGCTGATTGAAATACAAATGTATGTATATATGCGTATGTCACATGGCACAAGTCTGACACCTAAGAGGTCAAAATCTCTCTCTCTCACATGCACACACACACACTCACTCCAGCAAAAGAGATGTCAGATCTATAATATATACAAATAAAGATTATTATTATTTTTATTACTGCTACTAGACACTGGGATGTTTCCTATTCATCCTATACAACTGTATTTATTTTTAGAAATCACTGTAACAGATAATATTCTGTGTGTGTGTGTGTGTGAGAGCCAGCTACTTGTCTTTGGATGCCAAATTAGCCTTTTGCTCAGTGACTGAAACATCCATACCGTCTCTCTACCATCTCTCTCTCTCACACACTCTCACACTCTCTCTCTCTCTCTCTCTCTCTCTCTCTCTCTGTAATGAGAGATCTGTAGTGCAGTTAAAAGCGTATGCAAATGAGACAGCTGGCATCACACACGCACACACCATGTGACCTGTCAAGGTGGGGGTGGGTGAGACGCACTGCGGTGGGGAACCCTATACACACACACACACACACACACACACACACACTGCACGAAGGCTTCACTGAAATAATCCCTACATGCTTGAATAAAAGTCAGTGCAAGGTTGACTTTGGAATAAGGTGTGTGTGTGTGTGTGTGTGTGTGTGTGTGTGTGTGTGTGTGTGTGTGTGTGTTTTACCATGCACATCTACACAGCCCAGAAATACTCAAAGAACATAGGCATGCTCTTCTGTTCTAGTGTGTGTGTGTGTGTGTGAGACCAGCAGCAAGTCTCCAGCAGGAGATGTGCCAGAGCTAGTGTTAAGCTGCCAGCTCACATGAAAAGACACACACACACACACACACACACATTCCAGCAGACCAGATTGGCACTGTGAAGATTCCCTCCTGCCAAAGCACTCTCTCTCTCTCGCCCTCCCTCGCTCTCATTTTCTCTCTCTCTCTCTCTCTCTCTCTCTCTCTCACACACACTTTCCCTCTACAGCTGACGAGTGTGTAAGAGGTTGTGAGCTCCAGACTGCCAAATTCTATTTGACATCTGTGCGTGTATATGAATATAGAGTACCTTTTTTATTACACCACGACCTCGTTAACTGTATCTATCAACATTTGCTTTGTGGCTAAACCCATCAAATTAACCCGCAGAATATGTTTAACGTTAAATCCCGGGGCGATCCATCTTGCGAGATCAAATATCAGATTGTGTACTAATTCACTCGCTGATAGAAATGATTATATCACGACTGCCGGGGCTCCTTATCACGTCGTATGAAGCGGCACGAGCAGCGAACGAGTTAACAAGCTAATCTACTGTACAACACCACATCGCACCGCGTTTTAAAGTTAAACCGATTCCCGTCGAGTTCGGATTTTGACCGGACCTTCAACGACATCGGGAGTAACTGTAAACGGATAAAAAAAAAAAAAAAAAACAACAAATGATGGAAGTGGTTTATTCCTAATTAAATTCAACCGACGGTTTCAGATTTAGAAATATGCTAGCATTTATCACAACGCTAGCTAGCGTGTAAATAAATGACCAACGGATGAACGTTGAAATAACCTGAATGATAAAAGTATTCCCAGCGAACACGGGTACTAGTTATATAATAATAATAATAATAATAATTTTAACTCACAAACTAGCATGAGAGTAAACTGGCTAAGCGATAAACTAGCATGTTAGTAAACAGACCAATTCATTATGCAAGCCAGCAGTATAGCAGGGTAGAACACCCATAAGAGGTGTAGCTACGAATTAAGAATGAGCATCAAATAATAATAAAGCATTAGCTTAAGCGCTAGCTCATGATTAGCCTTGCTAGCTGGATGTAGACGACGTTCTTAGCATGTCAGTCAATTATTGCGTAAACGACATCGGACAGTTTCCCTTAAAAATAGAACACTCTAGGTCACATGTGAATTCACTCACTTTTAGAAATAATTATGTTTAATAATGGAAAAACAAAATAAAACCACACACACACACACACACACACACACACACACACACACACACACAGAAAGGTCACAGTGTGTTTTGAAATAATCGATTAACGAATTGTGCGCTGAGGTTCCGTGGGCCAAACTAAAACCATCTGACTGAACTTCTGGAGCCAAAAAAGTGGATTTGCTGCACGGACGCTCTTAAAGCGGTTTTGTTTAATGTTGCATGTATTCTCTTGTGACCGCATTTGAACACCGTCCAACATCGCAGGAGCGAGAGTTTACAAAATGATGTTTTGGGGTGGGGGTCGGAGGACGAATGAGTCAGGGGTTTTGGGGTAGAAGGAGGCTGGTTGCCTGGCGTTCATCATGGGCCCCACCTTCTTTCTACCAGAGTTGGTGTTCGGAGGAAGCGGGGCAAAGAAGAACGACAGAGAGAGATGAAAACGTAGAGCTAGTGGTTGAAGATGGAGATCTGTAGGTGCAGAACTTGTGGATCCAGTGGAATTGAAGCTGTAGCAGATAGAGCTCTGGGTATGTTGAAGGAAAAGATGTAGGTCTAGAAGATCCGTTCGGCGATCCAGGAGTTGGCGGTGTTCGAGAGGTAGGTCTGGTAGATGTGGGTTTGTTGGTCGGACATGGAAATCTAATCGTTAATTGAGATTAGATTTTTTCAGTCGTCACTGGAATTGTAAAATTTGGAGCTGGAGCGCTAGCCAGTAGAGATAGGATTGAGGATAAGAGCTGGCAATGAGGATCTATCGGTCAAAGCTCTAACATTTGAAGTAGGTGAAGTCATTGGACATGGAGCTCGAGCAGATCTAGGGGCCCTAACAACGGGAGATCGAGATCCGGTCGTTGCCGATCGAGCAGTTTGAGGTCTAGCGGACGTGGATTGAGATCAAACTAGTTGGAGATGGAGCTCTAGCAGATGAAGCAGATCCAGCAGTTGGAGATGGAGACCGTTTTAGGTGTAGCCAAGGGAGGTGGATATCGTGCAGGTGGAGACTGATCACTAAGAGTTGAAGAGGCAGCAGATGAGGATGGGAACGTAACGGTTGGAGATGGAGATCTACCAAGTGGAGTTGGAGAACTACTAGATGGAGATGGAGCTCTAGCAGTTGGAGTCGGAGATCTAGCAGATATAAACATGGCTGCTGCAGTTGGGAACATGGCTGGAGTTGAGGGTGCTCTTAGGAGGTAGCGGTGCTACAGTTACGAGGCACAAGTGCTCTGGTACCTGCAGACGGAGAGAAGGAGTGAGCGACAGGAGAAAGAGAAAGAAAGGATGGGAGGATCGAGGGGAAAAAATGGGAATGGACGTTAGAACAAGAGACGTTAGAACATTCCATCACGCAGTGTGGCATGGCACAATATCAAATCCATAACACATCTACCATACATAAACTTATTTACAATATACACTTGATGGTCTCTCTGTTTTCACGAAGACTAAAGTATTGGCACTCGCTGCATTGTTTGGTTCACTTACATTTAAAAAACGGCATTGTGCCGTCTGTAGTGTTACGCAAGACTTAATTTTTTTAATCTGTCCCCCCCCCCCCCCCCCAATCCATTGTTTTTATCAATGCTTTTGCAAAAGCAATACAAGTAAAACAATCTCCTACTTTTCAGTAGCTTATGACTGATTGTGCACATCTCTAAAATCATTTTAAAGCTTAGTTTTAAAAAAATAAAAAAACTATTGGATGGGTGCTGATACTCTGATGATATGCAGTTTCAGTATCAGTATTCGGAGCCGAAAAGATAAAAGTGGCAGTGTGCCATTTCTAGTATTATGCAATGTGCCACACTGTCTGGGGTGTGTGTGTGTGTGTGTGTGTGGGTGTATGTGTGTGTGTGTGAGAGAGAGAGTGAGAGAGAGAGATTGATTCACCTCTAGGCCCAAAATCTCTCAAGTAGCAGTTCGTGCAGTAGGGCTTTTCATCATGCTGGAAAACACACACACACACACACACACACACACACACACACACATTTCTGTGAAGAAAAGCCTGAGCATGCATAAACCACATTAGATTGAAGCGAATGATTGGGAAGTGCTTCAAACAAGGCCATTCAGCTCTGTATTCTCATTTAAAATAATAAAATATACTATATAAAATAATAGATATATTGTTCATCCAGCTCTCTGCCAGCTTCAAACTTTGGGAGGCGGGGCCTACTTGGTGGGGGCGGAGTGGCACCAAACTGTACACTTTTCCATAATGGCCGCCTACATAATGTTACCGTGTTCGTGGTGAGGTTTTGTCCGTGTTTATAGGTCACAGTGTCCTAAACCACATCAGCACATCGGCGCAACATCTGTGTGACATCACTGAGTGGGTCGAAGAAGATATTTATAGAAAAGATTCTGGGCTTTGTAGCTCGGTATTAGCTCTGTATGTAGCTCTGAATGAAAGAAGCCGGCTTTAAACACCAAACATGGCTGTGTGGCGAGATTTGGGAATGGGGGACAATTGATTTTGAAATGACGAACTATTCATTTACTGATAAAGATGATTAGAAATAAGGAAGAGATCGTGTGTGTGTGTGTGTGGGTGGGTGTGTGTTTGAGTAAGTACCTCTGCATGTTGGCCAGCCGTTAGCTGCCGTTTACACTTGTCGCACTTCAGACACAGGGGGTGATAATCCCGGCCTAGCGACCTCTTTTTCTCACCTGAAAAAAATCACAGATGAAGAGGTCAGGTCAAGTCCCTTACGTCCGGTGTCACCGATACTGCTGTTGCAATTAATTCTCTCTGACATCTGAGTATATAAAGGCACAGCGCCGTTTCCCTGAGTCAACACCTGCTCCAGGACTGGTAACCAGTACCACGTTGGTGGAAATAAACATTTAATCCAAACGATAAACACAGGCAGACACTAGGACCGAGGTTCTGCGTCAGATCTGGGGAAATGGCGAACGCCTACATTCATTTATCTGGTCAGGGTTGCGGTGGATCTGGAGCTCCATTCCACACTCGCTCACTTACTCACACCTACAGGCAATGTAGAATAGCCGAGGAACCCGCAGAACCTGGAGGAAACCCATGAGACAGTAACCTGAGCTCAGAATTGAGCCCGAGACCCAACAGTCATCTGTTCTACCTGCTACACCAACCACATAGTTTTAAAAAAAAATTCTTTAAAGGGGGAGTGGGGGGTTGTATGGTTAATGGATTTAGGTGTCTACTTGAAATCTTAAATGTTCTATATAGCAATCTAGATCAGAGGGATGGTTTTGGATGGTTAATGGTTCTAGGTCTGTACTTGAAAATCTTTTTTTTTTTTTTTGGTAAAGGTTTCTTCACTTTTTTTTAATATGAGGAAAGCTTTCAAGGTTCTATGTACTGTATGACTGGGCAACAGAGGGTTTCTGGATGCAGAATGGTTCTTGGTGTCTACGTGAGATCTTTTCCCAAAGGGAAACCCTCTGTTGTAGGGTCTCGGGGAACCCTTTAAAGGTTCTAGGTAGGATTGTACCAAGGAGGATCTTTGGAAAAAGGGACGGCCGGCGTTCTAGGGTTCCCCCCCATATAGGCAAACTAAATAGTGCTTATTAAAAAATTTCATTTAATTTTGGATGTGTCCAAAGTTCCCGATTTCCCTCCATCTTGGAACGTCCACAATTTGGCCTCCGTCTTGGCCCGCTTTCCGTTCTCACGCAGAATCAACATGTCCTGTGCTGCCTGCTGTCTTCACTCTGTAACACAGATTACAGGATTGGGCCAGAAACCGTTGTCCCAGTCATCCCTGGCTCCCAGTCGGTTGCGAGTTTCCAGAACTTTCTAGCAGAGCTTGGCTTTGGAGAGCGTCCTTTCTGTAAGCAGCCATGGCTTTTAGCCTTGCATCTGCCAGATTAAACAATCTCTCTCTCTCTCTTTCTCTCTCTTTCTCATGCTTTCTGTGTCTGTTATGCTGTCTCAAGCCAAATCCACTTCCTGCCGCAAACCTGAACCTCCAGCTCACTTCCTGTACTGGCTGACTCATGGAGAGTTAGTTTGAGAACGGTTAGGTTCGTTTTCTTTCTCTCTCTCTCTCTCTCTCTCTCTCGCTCTGACATACAGCGTATAGCCGACATGCAATCATAAGCCAACATTTATAAAAAGGTTTTTGTCCAGTCTTTGAAAGTCCCTTTCGAACTGCAGTGTGGAAAGTTTCAGAACTTCACCATGAAGTCATTTCTAAGCTGTCAGTTACATTTGGCCACCCAAACGAGTTTACATTTGAAGCGAGACTTCAAAGAAAGAAGGGCTTTTGGCGCAGCAGATCCATCTCACGCTGAAAATCGAGGTTAAACAAGAGCTAGCGTAAGGCCAAGCACCCTGCTAAAGCCTTAGATTGATCTCAAGCTGTTACTAAGGACACGGTTATGGCTATTTTTGGGCTGCGTCTTGGAGCAAACCATGATGAACGTATATACGATGACTCTCTGTGGTCACGGGAGTTCTGCGTTAAGGGCTTTCGCTGTCTCCTGCTCGTCTTTTGCGACTTTTAGGCTCGAAAATAGGTTTTGAACCACGCTCGGAAACGTCTTAACTCAAGCACTGTCTATTCCCATAAATTTTTAAAAAGTGTTTCATAGAGCAGAAATGAATACGAGGCGGATAAATAGATCGTCCCTTCCAAAACCAAGAGGAAACAGAAACCGTTTTTTTTTTCTTTCTTTCTAAAACAGGAAGTAAGCGAAGAGGTCAAGAAACAATACGAAGTCAAGCGGACTCACCGAAGTAGACGGGTTTCCCGCAGATGGGGCAGTAGCTCACCATGGCTGCAGCTGGCTCGAGACGAGACCCAGGAAATATGCTAACGCTTCGAGACGCATGAAAGGATGTGGCTTGAGGTGCTAGCTGACAGGAAGTGATTTCGGCACACACGCGCACAAAAAAAAAAAAAAATTTTAAACAAAAACAATATCGAGCGACGCAAACGCGGGGCGTGATTAGAAGCGAAGGTGTGACGATGAACTGCGAGTTGGGTTTCGCTTAGCGCTCGTAACACCTGCGGTTAGAAATCAAAGGTGTGAAGTCACCCAGAGATTGATGGTCGAAATGTCTTGATTCTGATTGGTCAGAAATTCTTGATTCTTGAATGCGCTTGTTCTAATACGTTATCGTTTCTATAGTTACGGCTTTTTTACAGTACGTCAGTGTTACTGCACCATCATTTCCTAATGAGGTTCTTTTATAGATTAGACATTAGAGAGAGAGAGAGAGAGAGAGAGAGAGAGAGAGGACTGAGAAAGAGAAGAGGATGAGGGAGAAGGGCACGGACATGACATCAGGTCATATTTCATCAGTCCCTTTTTTCCTTCCTTTCTTTCCACCCTTTCTCTTGTCCGCTCATCCCTCCTCTCTCATCCTCTCTCCCACAGATTACACAGATCCAGTGTGGGAGAGTCGGACAGGAAACCCAAAATTACTACACACACACACACACGCACACACACACTCATCAATGACATCACCAGACAGAGGCTTTAGAGAGAGGGCCTTTGTGAAGCCTCTTCTCTGAAACAGTGTGTGTTTCTGTATATGTGTGTGTGGGAGAGAGAGAGAGAGAGAGAGAGTGAGCAAAACATAGTATCCTCCTCCTTAAAGGTGCAGTCTGTAATTTTTATTTTTCATTTCAGCAACAGTGTGACATTCTGAATCGAGGTTTGTGTTCTTTGGCTTGTTTATTTCTGTGCAGATGGATCGGCTCAAACGATTCCTCGGACCAATCCTGCGGCACGGCGTGGTGCGACGTTTCTCCGCTTCCCCTCTCGCAACATTACCTGCAATTCGTTCCCGTTTACCGTTCGACACGCTCTATACGACCGCTTATTAAACGCCTAGAGAGACATTAGGAAGAAAAATAAAGATTGGAAGGAAGAAGCAGAGCTCGTTGGTGCCGCCGGTGAGCGTACATACTGTAGCTATTACAGTTGGGAGTTTTCACATTAATTATTGCGTTATTTAATTCGCGTTTAACGTAAAAACTTCGTTAGCTCTCTCTCTCTCTCTCTCTCTCTCTCTCTATATATATATATATATATAACTCTAGATACACCAGGTTCCCATTAGAACGATAAAACGAATGATTGCCAGGCCACGCCCATGATCAACGCCCACATTTCCATTCTCTTTTATTGCTGGAGTTGCTTGGGGAGGAAAGTGAGGATTCACAGAACGCTCAATTTTACAAACCGCTCCTTTAAAGACTTCTATTTATGCCCAATGTTGTCATTAGCGCTGTTCATCCTTTACTAATTTAACGCATGATTTAAAAACAGTCATTTATGCTGAGGAGTACGTCGAGTTGGGGAATTTAATTTTTTTTTTTTTTTTTGGTGTTTGAGACTTCAGCTAGCTAAGAGTTAACGAGCAAAAACCGGCACAAAATTAGGAGACGCCCCCTAGTGGCCATATTATGATCTACGCCTTTGAATATTCGGGACGAATTATTACTCTTGAAATAATCAACCCGATACTTTAGTATTTATGTTTCCATTACGTCTGATTGATTTGATTTTCATCTCTAGGCTAAGTGTGTGTGCGTGTGCGTGTGTGTGTGTGTGTTCACTATGTTATGCAACATGTTTCTGGTTGGTTTCAGTAACACCTTTAGCGTGTGTATAGTATATATTTATATTAGACCTGTGTGTGTGTGTGTGTGTGTGTGTGTGTGTTGCGTTACAATGTTTGTGACGCTGAAAAGGCTTTGGCACCACATGACTGTGAAGCCGGAATCAGAACGCTGTGTCTCGAAGCTCATACGACGACCATACGAAGCTCATACGATGTGGAATTATTTATGCAGTGGTCTAGAACAGTAGTAAAATAAAACACATCCATACATGAGGTCCTCCTTATGTGACTTCCTGTTTCGAAAAAGAAATGCGTTAACCGAGCCTTGCTACTGTATAAAAGAAAAAAGGGTGGGGGAGGGGAGGGGGGGGCGCGTGCGGGCGGAAACGCTTATTGCACCTTTAATGCATGAAAGTGTGCGTTTATTAGATTTTCTAAACCCGTGGTAGCGATTATGAAGCAGTGATGTGGAGTATGGCCTTAATCAAAAGCAGGCCTGTGTGGACAGTGTGGAGGTGTGTTTATTCTTCAAACTCACACTCGGCATGACGAGAGAGAGAGAGAGAGAGAGAGAGAGAGAGAGAGAGAGAGAGTGGGGAAGACCATATATGTCTTTGCATTCTTGGCATAGCACTTCAGCCTCGTTTTTTTTTTTTTTTTCCCCCTCGCTCTGCGTACTCGAGCCAAGGGTCCGGTGCCAAGTCGCTCAGATTTAGCTTGGCTGGAGTTCAGACTGGGCTGGCTCGCTCTTTCCCTTTATCGCTCTCCTATTTTTTTTTTTTTTCCTTCTCTCCCTATCCTTTTTTTTTTCCCCTCCCATTTCTCAGCTCAGACTAGTCCCACAGCTTTCGTACGATGCCCTCGCCCCTTTACTACGGTATATATATCTGAATGATGGTATACAACGTGAAAAAAGTTGTCTCGTTCACATATGCGTAAACTTCTCACAGCTTTAAGACCCTGTCAGTTTTAAGCCACGCCCACTTTGCTCTTTCTGCACGGCCTGCTGTCTTCATAAACGCACGTGAGCGCTACGACGTCTAGTTTGAAAATATTAGACCCTTGTTTCGCTGTTGAAGTGCCTCCAAAAATACAGTCGACAATCCGAAGTCTCGAATCCAAACACGAACAGCCCGTCGTTGCCTCCAAAGCCACGCCCACAAACACTAAACATTAAAAGTCCCCGGGAAGTGCCTTTGAAACGCACAGCGTTATTCGATGTCTTGACGTAATTTCCACTGAAACAGGAAGTCAGGGTGGGACATATCGGGTAGCTCCTCCCACTTTTTAAATAGCCAGTAGTGTTTAGCTTACCTCACAGCCCGGGCTAAGCCGTACTTGACGGTTAATACCATGGATTTTTTATGATGTTGGGGCGGGACGCTTCAGATTCTAGACAGCATTTGATCGGACAGAAAATCTGATGAGAAGCTGAAGTGATCAGACTGACCGTGGTCATCGGAACGGCGTAAATTTGTCGTCGTTTTGGAGATAACCTTAAGGCGAACATATTCATACTGAAAGCCACGAAACTTCCATTTTGATTTCATGGGGACTTTGACACCTGAAAGTCAGACACGCCCCCTCGTCCTGATGGGTTGGATCTTGGTTCTCCGCACTATTTGAGGTTTCATGTGTTTCCAGAGCCTGGGGCGCCATAGAGACCGGTTATTTTATTAAAGAGGCTATAAGGAAGGAAAAAAAAGATTGCGGACCGCACCTTTAACGGCATCCTCGTCGAGGTACCGGAGGTGCGCTGTACTTTGGTGTTAGGTTGTGTGGAATTTCTCCCATTATTCCCGGCCTCATATGAAATGTAATTTTGGGAGAATTAGACTGGATAAAAAAAAAAAAGTTCCGTTCTTGCTAAGGGGTTGGCAATGAAATATTCATAGACTCATATTAAAGCAAAGAAGATAAAAAGATTTATTAGTAATTCTATTGCAGTGTGTGTGTGTGTGTGTGTGTGTGTGTGTGTGTGTGTGTGTGTGTGTGTGTTAATATAGCACTGGATTATGTGTCAGAGCTAACTATTTTTACTCTGTTACTTTTCAGATGGAGAGTATCAGCAATTTAATAATCAGCCTGCACTTTAATTATGAATCTCTCTCTCTCTCTCCCTCTCTTTTGTTTCTCATCGCTCTCTTCCAGCTGGTGTGTGTGTGTGTGTGTGTGTGTGTGTGTGTGTGTGTGTGTGTGTATGTGTGTGTGTCGTGGCCCCTCCCCCCTCCGTTTGAACAAACCAATAAGGGTACATATCAGCCAAGCCCCCTTAGCAAAGCCCCCTGTGCCTACACACTACCCACCCCCAACCCCCCTCTCTCTCTCTCTCTCTCTCTCTCTCTCTCTCTCCTTCCTTCCATTCCCCCATCCCCCTTTTTCCTCTCTTTCCATCTCCCACTTAAACGTTCCCCTTTCTAACTGCTCTTATCTCCTTCACACTGGCAACACACAACCCATCTTTCTTGCTCACCCATGACTGCCAGCGTCCACTGCCTTTCCCAGGGGCCTGGAGGAAAGAGAAAGAGAGAGAGAGAGAGAGAGAGGGAGAGAACAAGGGAAAGAAGAGGATTAGGGTGTTCGTTTGCATTGCAGCAGAGTGTATAGAGGCGGGCGTGAGGTAATAGATGTGTGTATAGACAGATAGGCACGTATGTTTTATCCGAGAGTGAGTGAGACGGAGAAAGAGATCTGGGACGTTATATTAAAGGAGTACTCGGATGTGTTTTGTTTTTTTTCCATCTGTTTCCGTCACATGTCTGGGATTACCACAGACAGTCATTTGGATATGTTTCCCTGCAGCGAGAAGGGAATAGAAATCCTTTCTTTTTGTATTTTATTATTATTTTTTAAACCATGAAACTCCTTTATAATATAAAGTCAAGGGGCAGATGTTAAACCGTGTCAGAAACAGAGTAACAATATTAACGATAATATACTTTTACAATGGGACGGATATGAGGAAAAAGTCCTACCCGAGCTCTTGTTATAGAGTTTTTCAGAAGGTTTTCTCTTTTTTTAACGTTGAAATAATGCACCAAAAAAAAGGAGTTCCACTTCTTTATGCGTTCCTAGTTCGGTGGTATCCACGCGCCACTAGATCCACAAATCCTTCCGTCTGAAAAACTAGCCCCGTCCCATTTTAATTCACAAATACTTTTGTGAGTTATTCATAAAAAATACTCCGCTTCACACGAACGTTTACGGAGCTCAACGCCTGCCCTTAGGGTTCTATTGTAACTGAAACTAGGTTTGTTTTTTTTTTGTTTGTTTTTTTCAAGAAACACGTCTAAATCTTTGTTCTCGGCATCGCGTCGGTCTACAATTGTGATCGATGAAGATTAGGTTGGAAAACGGTCATTAGCTTGGAGTATTCCTTTAAGCAATGCATCAGGGCCGTGAAGGAGAAAAACGGCATTTTAATCGGACATTGCTACATACAGTACATACGACACACACCACGACTACCTAAGAGGTTCCGCAGTGTTGATATTTGGAGGTTTAACACCAAACGAACGCAGCGATGGTTCTAGACGAGGGGTTCTCGTCCACTGTTTTCGTTCATGAACATTTAATAGTTTGTCTCTTTGGAATGTTTACTCCTGAACTTTCCACCATTGGAAGACGTTAGGTCCAAGTTGATGTTATTTATAGAGGTACTTTTTTTTTTTTTTGGTTGTTCTGGTTTTTGGTCTGGATTAAATATGTTCAATTCAAGTGGTCAGTAAAACCAGATAATGACCATACAACCTCAATAATAAGTATCATTTTTTTATAATGACTGGGTGTGATTTCCAATAAAATGAAAGGAACCCACTTTTGAGAACTGAGGTTCTGGACTCCTTTCAGTTTGGGGGGGAGGGAGGGAGGAACAAGGGAGGATAAAAAGAGATGGTGGCCGGTGGTGATATTAGATATTAGGAAGGATAAAAGATCTAATATCTATCAGTGGCTCGACAATGAAGCTATTACGGTTGACGCTAAACATAAAGTATTGCGTCATTTGTCCTGTGCTAAACCTGTCTACTTTTAGTTCCTCTCCCAGAGGCATCTAGGGGGAAAAAATGAAGAAGGAGTGAATTTCCCCCTCGATTACGTTCATTACACATGACTTCTAAGCCACTTATTACAGATGGCTCAGCGAAGCAGGATGGAAAAGATCAGACCACTGGTATGAACAAGCCGAACGAATCTACAGCCTGCGCTAGAAAGAAATCAGCCGCAGCGCCGCGTGGATTCTCGTTTCCTCGTTACAATGCGGTTTATCTTTCGTACAAAGATCTGAAGCGCTGTTCGAGGCTTCCAGAAAGAAAAAAAATCCACCTCGAGATGTGTGGATGCCGAAATCAGACTTTTTTTTTTTTTTAATCTTTGAAAGAGCTCAGGAGCTTATTGCTAGCACATGTACTGTTTTTCTCTTCCGTGCGTACAACCAACCGATGTTTTCCCCTTCATAGGGTTTGTGGGAGTGATCAAAAATAACGGCCCCCTCCTGAACTAACCCTAGATAGAACAAATTATTGAATGCCCCCCCCCACCCCACAAACACAGAGGTACACAGAGAGAGAGAGAAATCTGTTTCTATTTACACTCAAATTTCTTGAAATCTCTTATATCCGACATCAATGTGTGCTGTTTTTACAGAAATCAATATGCCGTGTGTGTGTGTGTGTGTGTGTGTGTGTGTGTGTGTCCACAGGGGGCAGGGGAGAGAGAACATGCCTCCTGCAGTCCAATCACACACACAAACACGTTTAAATGGCCAACCGGTCTCACACACACACACAGAGAGCCAGCTGAATGTAGTGAAAGAAAAACCCACAAAACTGCAAATATTAATATTAATGAATAATGTTTTGATGCAGAAATGTGGGAAGTGTATTATGCAGGGTTAAAGAAGAGAAATGTAAATGTAAAAGTGAACCGCTTGGTAACATTTGTAAATTATTCACGCCGCCTGCTCTGTCAGCTCTGCGCCCCCTCTGACTGTCGAACAGACCAGAGCAATCACACCCTGAGCTCCAAAACAACACTGGATTACAGATATCTAGCCTTGCAAAACACTTCCTGTCTGTAGTGTAGGTATTGAGAAAAGGTATTGAGAGTTTTGTGTGCAAAATAAGGAAAAGAAAATGGAAAGTAATTGAGGTTGAGAGGTTGCCTCGCACCTCCGGGGTTGGCGGTTCGATTCACGTGCCCACCCTGTGTGTGCGGAGCTTGCATGCTCTCCCCGTGCTTCAGGGGTTTCCTCCGGGTACTCCGGTTTCCTCCCCCAGTCCAAAGACATGCGTTGTAGGAAGATGGATGGATGGAAGATGTTTTGTTTTTCCTATAACAGAGGGATGATAAGAAAGGGGGGGGAAATGATATAAAAATAAATTAGAATACTGTGAGTTTATTTAAATCACAGTCCTGGGTTCAATCTTGAGCACGGGTTACGGTCTTTGTGGACTTTCTGTGCATGTTGTCCCCGTGATCCTTTGGGATCGTAAACATACAGGTAAGCACATTGGCTATGCTAAATTGCCAACTGTAGGTGTGAATGTGTGTGGGCGGTCCCCTGAGAAAGACTGGCGTCCCATCCAGCATGAAGTCTCAAGCGCCGAATGCTACCCAGATCCACCGTGACCCCTAACCAATATAAAGCACTTACTGAAAGGGAGCGAGAGTGAGAACTTTTACACCGTATGGCCAAAAGTATGCGTGTTTGTGTTTGACTGATGCGACTTGCTGTGTTTAATCTTATCGCGAGTGTATCAGTGACCCTCCCCGAGATATTAAACACTTCCAGAGTCACATAATGAACAATGGATCCCTGCTGCAAAAAAACAACAGAAACCCTCATAGCATTTATAACGGTCTTAATGGGAATTGTATTGGTTTTAACAGAAACTCTAATGCTCCCTCTGGGTCTCTACTGGTAGTTTGTTGCCTTCCATTGGCGACATGTTATGTCTAGTGGATACCATTAAGGACATACGTCCTTAACACGTCCTATGTAGTGTAAAGTATTTGGAAATGGTTTTAATGCTTAACAACCGATGGTTTGTAATAGTACTTGTAGTGGAAACCAGAATTCCTGTGTTGGTTTCTATTGTTATATTGTTGTGTATATACTTTTGATTATATACATTTTTATTTTGATTATGACCGGCCACCATGTTTTGAATGGAGAAAGATCACATGACCATGTGAGGCAAACTTCTGAGTTTGTAGAAAATACATTTCTTTTAGAAACCCACTCCAAATGTGGTCTTTTTATTTCTGCAAGAGTTTTATCAACAGAGAAACGTGTAAAAGAATAATGTATTACAGACGTCCTACTGACAAACTAATCCGTTCCGAATAGGGCTTGAGACGCGTTTGGAACGGCGTCCATTTTATTTACCCGACTTCCCACTCGCCTCAGCCACTCGGGCGCATTCGGCTCCACTCGGCTCCATTCGGCTCCACTCGGCTCCATTCGGCTCCACTCGGCTCCGGCACGACTACAACAACAACGTCCGCGTGCGATTCTCTCCGTGTGCATTTAGTCTGGTCTTCTCTTGGTTGGAAACGTGAAAATCCCCGTTGATGGTCTCTGTCACATTTTAATCAGCGCCGTCGGTCTAGGCGAACACGGGAACGGAGCTTTTAGGGGGAAAAACACACACATATACACATACATACACACATGACCCCGACGCTGGAGTTTGGGATTTATTCCGTTTCGGTTATATAGAATCGGTAAGGTGATTTATTATTATTATTATTATTATTATTATTATTATTATTATTATTATTAGGAATGTAATGAGATGTGTTTCTCAGATTGGTGTTTTGTCCTGTTTTTAGCTTCAGTAGTTAGAGACGGGTGAAGTCCTGCTGTTTTAGACATTGATTTTTTTTTATTCGGGATCATTTATAGAGAGAGAGAGAGAAAGCGAGAGAGAGAGAGGTTAAGCTAACCCCCCCTCCTCCCTTTAAATACCTCACACCGGGCAACGCTTTTTATTTTAGATCATCACCCTTCTGATTATATAAAGCAGAAATTTCCACATTTCTATTCTGGTATATATTTACTCTAAAATAATATAACATTTCTACATTTTAAGGACTGTTTAAACACCGCGAAGGCATTTCTTAGCGACTTGTTGTTGTTGTTTTTTCACGGTCTAAATGGACTAGCTCGCGAGCTTAGCTTCTAGCCGTTGAGTTTAGGTTCACGTCGGGTTGAAAAACACAGATAAATATATCATTATTTAAATTTAAATAAAAAAAAAACTAGTTGGTAGGGGGAAAACAAACAAACCCGAACATGAGTAGTGTATCGTTTGTGTGTTCGGGTGAGCTTTCTTGGTTTGTGGTGACGTTGGTGCGCTCGCGCTGTGTTTATGCTAGCTAACGCGAACTAGCCTTAGGACGCAGCTAGCTAGCTAAAAGAAGAAGAAGAAGAGGGGGGGAAAGGTTCCGTGGAAGTGCTTAAACTTCCTTATGTCGTTGTTGTAATGGAATAAATGTTCAAATATACTTTTTTGTATGTATGTACGTGCGTGTGTGTGATGGACTTGAATGAAACGCGATGGATAATAGAACTATTTATTGTGTATGAATCGATGAGCGTATGTGCTAGCGTGCTAGCTAGCTGTAACGCGACGTTACTTGTGTGGGATTAACGAACACACACACACAGGAGCTGTTTGTATATAATTACACATCTTTTATACGCGATATCTAAAACCCATATATACATATAACGTGTATACACGTACAGAATGTTTATAAGTTGTGTGTTTTTTTTTTTGTTTTTTTTTTTGACGTTTTAAGACGCACCAAAACAAAAGGGGGGCAGATGAAGACGTGAGAGCCGGTCCCACCGCCCAGCGTTCATATTTACTTCACTTCTTTTAAACTAGCAAATGTTTAATTCTGTGTGGTAAGTTTAACTTTGTTATTATTCTCGACAGATTTTTGTTTACTGCTTTGGTGGTGGAGGAAGGAAGAAGTGGAGGGGGGAAAAAGGGACAGACAGAGGTGTGTATATAGAGGAGAAAAAAGAGAGAGGAAGAGGAAAGAGAGAGAGCGCCTCCACACCCCAGCGTAAAGGAAATGCCCATCGCGGCTACTGGTGCGCCGCCAGCGACTCCCGAGCCCCGCGTGCGTCCCCGAGTCCTTGCCGGGGCCGAGCGTGTGCCCAAGCGCGCCCCAGAAGGCGAGTACAGCGCAACGGAGGCGGCCCTAGTCGCGGACAGACTATCCAGCGTGCACGGGGTTTCCGCCTCCTCAGCGGCTCCTTCTCACCCGTCACACCCTTCTCACCCGTCTCCCCCGGCGCACTCACCTCAGCCCATGGCCACCGAGCCGCCCAGGACTCGGTCCCGCTCGCGCTCCGGATTCTATCAGAGCGCTGGCGCGAACAGTGGCGCAGGGAGTCCGGGCGCAAACCTCCATCATCATCACCACCATCATCATCTTCATCATCATCATCAGCAGCACCAGCTGAGCGGCGCATGCGCGGTGCTCGGGGCTCATGGACACCCGGAGAATCTGCGGCCGCCCCCCGGCGTGCTCTCCCCGGGCGGACACCGGCATCCAGGTCCCGGAGCGCACAGGAGCCCAGGAGGAGCAGGTACAGCTCTAATTTATTTATTTACCGCGTTAATGAACATCACGCGGGTGTGCTGTTGTAGGAAACGAATAAACGACAGGGTGACGGCGTCCGAGAAGCGGATTATTTTTATATTATTCCTATTATACTACGACGGTTTGTGGATTCGATTTTTATTTTTAAATCCGTTTGGAGTTGCGTTTCTTTTAGATTAGATCCTGCTCTCGCTTCTTTCCGAGACAGTCGCTGCTTTGATGAGCCGCTCAACAGAGTCGAGCCGTTTTTGTCAGCCATTTTGTTTTACGACATTCAGTTCGGGACCCCGTGAAGTAATTTGCCAGGTGCGGATCAGGACAGTTTCCGAAGAGATTACGAAGGTGTTTTCTCTTTTCTGCGCGAGATCCGAACCTCTTCGCACGAGCGGACGTCCGATCTCATCCCGAGTATCGGTATCGGGTCTGCAACCGGTGTGTCTGTGTGTAAGGCTCGGCCGAGATGTCCCGGTCAGTCGTGGGTTGCGAATACGGTTTGACACACGGCCTGCCTGAAATGCGGCGTCATGACGGAACAACCTTCTCTTTTTTTTCTTTTTTTTTTTCTCGCTCTCTCTCGTTTTTTTTTTTCTTTTTTCTTTCTTTCTTTCTTTCTTTCTGTTCTTTTAAAGCCCACACCACTGCCTGGAGCCTGGAGCTCTACCGTTTAACAGCTTCATCTCAACACTCGCGCTGTGTGTGGTGTGTGAAAACGTGAGTTTCGAAGAAGAGGTTCACTTTTTCAAGAAATGAGAAATGAAACGATAACAATGGTGACCGTTGGGGTGGGGGGGGCACTTCAGTTTAGCTGAGCAACACCGGAATTGTTTGGACTCATCTCGATTAAAATGTATCGATTTGCTGTTGCGGAAAGTTAATCAACTCCTCCCGACCAATCACATTCGAGGATTCAGCAGGTTTATCTTTTTTTTGTTTGTTTGTTTTTTTACTTCTCCAGTGTAGATTCCTCCTCATTCAAGCGAAATTACTCCACTGAGCGGACCTCCCATGTCAGTAACCGCTCCCGCTTCAGAATTTTATTTCCCGTAGGATAAATATAGCAGGCCGGGTTTTCCCCCTCGCAGGGGCAAGTCGTAGACAATCGCTCTGTGATGTGTCTTTGGCTCCGAGTTAATAATTGGCCCGGTGGCTGGATCCGATTATCCTCCGTCGTTCAATCTCGTCTTCTGTTCTCGGTGTGTCTTTGGGTGGCGTGGGTTTTGGGGAAGGGAGGGGGAAAAAAGAAAGAAGTTTGTTGGCTTTCGCAGTCGGACGTGGAAACGGACGCGCGTGATTGGCTAGAACTCGTTTCGCCGCACGTTTCATCCACGCTTCTTCTCTAAAACGTCCCACCGCTAACCTTGGAGAACAGTAATAGTTGTTTATAATCTTCCCGTACGTACGAGCTCCTCGTAGCTGGAGTTCAGAACCCGTCTCGATCGAGCCACGTTGACGATAAGGCTGAGAAACTGCGCGAGTGTTATTATTCTCGGTTCTTTAATCGGGGTGCGTAGACTTGGAGACCGTATAACACGTTGTCTTTTTCTTTTTCGTTCCTTCTCGTCCTTCTCCGCTGTACTGCAGTGAATACGAGCTGTCCAATCCAAACGTGTTTGAGTTGCCTGGAAAATAGCTACATGCAAAGAAAATATTAAATAAGTAACTAAGTTAGTAGCTAGATTAGTTAGTAGCTAATTTTTTTGTGAAAATTCTTTATTTATGTTGAATTTTTTAAACAATTTATCGGTGTTTTCATGTACCTGCGTGGAAAGATCGCCCGCATTAAGTGCGTGCAGATTAGCGAAAGAAAAGCGCCGGGACGGACGGACGGCCGTACACGCGGAAGCTCTGCGGTTACAGCGTGGAGTCACGTCACGCCAGCGTGCAGCGCGTTACGGTAAAATAGCTACGTGATCAATAAACCGTAGCAACCGTAGTTTCTTTCTCTGGTGGTTGTACTTCTAGTTGCTTGTAGTTATTTTTCATGTGCGAGCGGTTTTGAATGTCGGTGAGTAGGAGTTTAAAGGTTGTTCTTGCCTGATGTGGGGGGGGGGGGGGGGGGGGGGGGGGGGGGGGACGAAAGCATTTCCCAGCTGCATCGCAGCTTTGACCAGGCGTAGTGAGTCACAACTGTTGCGCACACACACACACACAAACCCAGATACAACTTTTCCAACTTTAGAGATCACGTTTGTGTGTGTGTGTGTGTGTGTGTGTGTGTTCGATCACATAAAGCAATCAATGGGTAAGCACACCGGAGTTTACATAGGAACTCAGAAAGAACAGCGACACACACACACACGCACGGTTGATTAACCCCGGACTGGAAATACCTGCCTACTGCTGCTGCTTCTACCCTAGTCCACCAGCTGTGTGTGTGTGTGTGTGTGTGTGTGTGTGTGTGTGTTATCAGCATTTGTTTCCTTTTTTTCATACATTTCTGTTGTTTTATGTGCAGACTGTGTGCACACAGATTAGCCTCACCTGTAACATTACTGTGTATGTGACAGAGAGAGAGAGAGAGAGATATTGACCAAAGGATAGATAGAGTGAGTGAGTGTGTGAGAGAGAGAGAGAGGGAGAGAGAGAGAGAGAGCGAGCAAAGGAGAGATATCGACCGGGATCAAAGACACGGCTTTGATAACGAGGAGAGCTCAGCACAGTGAAATCCCCCGAGTTCAACACCATCTGCTCGCAATACAGAACAAATTCAGCTCACGTGTGCTCTCTCTCTCTCTCTCTCTCTCTCTCTCTCTCTCTCTCTCTCTCTCTCTCCCTCCCTCCTCTCTGACCGTTCTGTCCTTCCTGCCATCGTTATGCTCCTCCCGAACGTTGCTTGCTGAACCTTTTCTTTATTCTGTTTCATTATCAGTGTGAGACGTTTGGAGATGTGGCCGTTGAGAGCGCGCGCGCACACACGCACACACGCACACACGGACACGTGCACACGGACAGTAGCAGGCCTCTAGAGAGCTGTTCTGCTATAGGTGTCATATTTTTATCAGAGGAGAGCCAGTTGGTTAATCAGTTCCCTGTAGGATCGTTTAGTTCTCGCGCTGTCTCACGCTCGCGCTGTCTCACGCTCGCGCTGTCTCACGCTCGCGCTGTCTCACGCTCGCGCTGTCTCACTTACTCTTTTTCTATCTCACTCTCTTTCTCTGTCTCTCCCTGTCTCTCTCACTCACTGTCTGTCTTTCTCTTAATTGCTCTCTCTGTCTGTCTCTCACTCTCTCCCTCTCCCTGTCTCTCTCACTCACTGTCTGTCTTTCTCACAATCTCGCGCTCGTTCTGTCTCTCACTCTGTGTTTCACTCATTCACTGTCTGTGTCTCTCTCTCTCTCTCTCTCTCTCTTTATCTGTATATACTGTATGCACTACAGATAATAGGAGTGTGTGTGTGCGTGTACATGCGTGTCTGTTCTCAGGCACCTGGCACCTGTGAGCACTCCTGTCCGTCTGCTCTTGAGCACTGAACATGTCGTCGTCCTCCCGCGTCCCTCTGAAGACGCTGCCAGGTCCAGACGCGGTGCACCGTCCGCTCTTTCATTTAGTTTCCCTCCTGTGCCCCCAGTCCCCACCCCCACCCCGTGCAGGTGGAGGCGGAAAGACTCGCTGTCATTGACCGAGAGAGAAGGGAGGACTCTGGGTGCACATAAAGAGGCCCAGTGTGGTGTGTTAGTTTAATTAGCGAGCGTGATCCAGGCCCAATTAGAGCGGCTTATCCGAGCCGCACCGTCCAGAGACGCAGAGCCGCTGCTCCACCTCCACGTTTCCTCAAGAGTGCTTCAAGAAGGGCAGCTGTGGGAGAGAGCTGCGGGGTTTGCGTCACCATGCGCTCGGGCACTGCGGAGGCGTCCAGGAGACCATCCCTGACTTGTATACGCACCGAGATCCGTATTCCAGTGAGATCTGATTCATTTCCTGTTTTTAGTGATTTATTTCATTTGTATGTAAAAAAAATTTTTTTTTTTTTAGAAATCACAAATCGTATTTGAATAATTTCCTGCTGGCGAGTCGATTCACTTCCTCACCGGTTCACCAGTTCAGTGTGATGTCTGCGTTAGAACTAAACGCCGTATACGTCCTGGGTCTGATCTAAATCTAATCTCTACGCTTCATCTGAGCAGCTCTGCAGTAGGAAGTGAGTCGTCACTGCGGCTTGTGTGGAGGATTAGGACCTTAGATCAGATCTCAGACTCTGTCCCTGTGTGTGTGTGTGTGTGTGTGTGTGTGTGAGTGAGTGAGCAGGCTGTAAGGTTGTGTATATATTTATATAATGAATGGTAGACATGGAGGAACGCTGTTTATAGGAAACTAATCAGTGATGACGAGGTGTGATGAAGCCGAGTTTCTCCTAATGCACCAGTGTTGTGTACATCATCGATGGAACGACAAGCTTCTCTCTCTCTCTCTCTCTCTCTCTCTCTCTCTCTCTCTCTCTCTCTCTCTCTCTCTCTGTCTTTGTCCCTTTTTCTGTCTGGATCTCCCTCATTTTTTCCCCTCTGTCTTTCTCGATCTATGTATCGTTTTCTTTCTCTCTCTTCTTTCTGCGTCTGTCTTTCTGTCTGGGTCTCTCTCTCTGTCTGTCTTCTTTTCTGTCTGTCTCTTTATTCCTTTCTTCTCTTTGCTGATCTCTTGTCTCTTTTTCTGCTTCTTTCTTTTTTGCGTGTCTCTCTCTCTCTCTCTCTAACAGACCCCTCTGACTATCTACATATCTCTCTCTCTCTCTCTCTCTCTCTCTCTCTTCTTTCTTATTTTCTCTTGTCTGTTTATGCCTCTCTTCTCTCAGCCTGTCTCTCTCTTTCTGTCTCTATTAGGCCTCTCTGTCTGTCTTTTTCTGTCTACATTGCTCTCTCTCTCTCTCTCCTCTCTCTCTCTGACACTGGAGACTCCTTCCGTCAGCGTTGCTTTAAAGCCGTGCCCGTGAAGCGCTGACGGTAGAGCGAGGTTACGAGAGAGAGAGGGACTCTTTTTACCTCTCTGCTCGGTACCGTTCTGCGTGAACTCTGAGGACGTGAAGGATGCGTGTTTGAGTAAACAAGGCGCGTTTTTATATTAGCGCTCGGTGCCGTCTCTTTGTCAGGTGATAATTAAGAGTTTACAGGATGCTGCGAAGCAACGATGCGCGAACTAAATATAATATTTCCCCAGGTTCCTCGTCACGCCGTCACCGTTTGATGGGCGCACTGTTCCGAAACTGATCCTGGATCAGGTCACCGTGTCCCCGTCTTCACCCGCACAAACATCAGCCCCAAAATGCCCGGGTTTTATTGATCTGCTTTTATTTTGTCGATATTTAAAACCATGAACGATGCTCGAATGAACACTTTGTATTTCATTCACTCAAATCAACACTTCTCATTTTCACTTTCTCGCACACACACACACACACACACACACACACACGCTCCCACACTCCCACACTCCTCCATTTTCATAACAAAGGGGGCTATTTGTTTTCGCCTGCTTTTGTGCGTCTCCAGGCAACCTCTCGAGCAGTTCCGGCCACTCCGGAGCTGGACGGGGAAACGGACCAGCGAGCCGCGCACCGCCCGATTTCCCCCCCCCCCTTCCTCTTCCTGATTAACCAAGTGAACCTGTTTCAGTCCTTTACTGGAGGAATAAATCCCGACTCTCACCTGAACTTTCACACCGAGTTCGTTTCGTTTTGCCGGAAAAATAAAATTCTCGTTGAGGATTCCTCGGAGCCACCGCCGCAGACGGGAACGTCACCACGTTGCCCCGTTCGCCCGAAACTCACTTCAGAAGTGTAAGGGCGAATGTTGAGCTGTAATCTTTCACGGATTATTAAATTAAGTTGAAGTAAAGGTCAGTGTTCTGGCATTTCGGTGACAGAATTAAGACACTCTGAGCGTAAGACGCTCGGAGGAAAGAGCCGTCTGATCTCTTCTGCATACCCGAGCTCACGGGCGCT
This sequence comes from Ictalurus punctatus, assembly GCF_001660625.3. Lineage (NCBI taxonomy): Eukaryota > Metazoa > Chordata > Actinopteri > Siluriformes > Ictaluridae > Ictalurus > Ictalurus punctatus. Next base: position 2,171,425 of record NC_030444.2, read on the forward strand.
CATGATTGGCTGGTCTGACTGTGATTGACAGGAGAGCGAGAGGATGCTCTTGTGCGGTTTTCCCAAACCCCGAGCAGATCAGATCTGTCCCCGACCCTGGGCGGATCAGATCTGTCCCCGACTCCGATCAGAACTGTCCCTGACTAGACGCCGACCCCGATCAGATTAGATCTGTCCTTGACCAGACCCTGTGCAGATCAGATCTGTCCCCGACAAGACCCTGAGCAAATCAGACTAGACCCCGACCCCGAGCAGATCAGAACTGTCCCTGACTAGAGCCCGACCAGGCCCCTGCCCTGTCTTAAAATGCAAAGCCAGCTTCCTGTCAGAACCAGGACCTGTGCCCCGTGTTGTCATGTTACCCGTTTACCAAACGCGAGAGTGTGCGTGAGCGCACATGCAGAAGAGCCGAAACGAGAGAAACTTTGGGTGAAACCAAATCACGTTTCATGGGGCCCATGGTGGAGCGAGAGAAAAGGGCCGAGAGTGCAGAGAGAGAGAGGGAGAGAGAGGGAGGGAGAGGGAGGGGAAAAGGAGAGAGGGAGAGACAGGAAAAGGGAGAGTGGGTGTGATAATTTGTAGTGTGTGTGTGTGTCTCTCTCTCTCACCATACGTCTGTCTGTCTGTTCTGATATCTTGTGTGTGTGTGTCTCTCTCTCTCTCTCTCTCTCTCTCTCTGTGTGTTTCTTTCTTTTTTTCCTTTTTCTGCCTCTCTGTCTCTTTTCTCTCTATATCTCTGTTAATCTATCTTTTTCTGTGCATCTCTCTCACCTTCTCATTCTATGTCTGGCAGTCTCTTTCCCGTTCTGTCTCACTCTATCTCTCTTTCCCTCTCTCTCTGGCTTCGTCTTTCTCTCTTATCCAGTTTCTCTCTCTCTCTTTTCCTCTCTATCCCTCACTGTCTGTCTTTCATTCTCTTTCCCTGTCTGTCTCTTTCTGTCTGTCTTTCTTTTGCTCTGTCTCTCTCTCTCTCTCTCTCTCTCTCTGTCTCTCTCTCTCTCTCTCTGTCTCTCTCTCTCTCTCTCTGTCTCTCTCTCTCTCTCTCTCTCTCTCTCTCTCTCTGTCTCTCTCTCTGTCTCTCTCCCAATTCAACAGTGTTTTATTGGCATGATTGTTATTAATCACATTGTTGCCAGAGCAAATAGTGCAGGTAGAGCTGTCTCTGTCTCTCTGAGAGAGGAAGCTGAATACAGAGAGGAAACATTAGCCCAAACTCTCTCTCTCTCTCTCTCTCTCTCTCTCTCTCTCTCTCTCTCTCTCTCTCTGGTCTGGTTTCAGCTTTTCCAACTCCGTCCTCTTTTCCTCTGGCTATTTGTTGCTGTTGAGTTTCAGAGGTTAAACCTCTTTCAGTGCTCCCCCTCCCTCCCTCTCTCTCTCCCTCCCTCTCTCTCTCTCTCTCTCTCTCCCTCTCTCTTTCCATTTACTTCCTCTTTTCCTGCACTGTGTTTGTTTGTCGCTTCTTTCTATTCAGTTGGGTTACAGTTATGCAAAGCACTCTGGCAAACGCATACAGCCTTCCTGTGTGTGTGTGTGTGTGTGTGTGTGTGTGTGTGTGTGTTGTGCAGATCTCGCGCACATGTTTTGAAATATGCTGTGAGAATTAAAACCCGGTCGCTTCCTTATCAAAGGACGACTGTGCGTTCGAGTTCAAACCACCGATACCGCTTCGACAATAAAACCGGAGTGTCCGATCTAAGCGTTCAGACGCAACACCAACACGACGTCGTGCTCCTGCGCTAGTGGCACGTCCCCAACCAAATATTTATTCATTTGTCCGTTCATTCCCACATCCACACTGATTTATAGGACTGTTGGGAGTGTGTGTGTGTGGACAGTTTGACAGGTGAACCGGGTGTGTGCGCGTGTGAGAGTATTATTAATGACTGGCATTAGGAGAGAGTGAAACCGTGTGGGGGGACAGAAGGAGGGAGGGTGCGAGGGAGAGGTAGCAGGAGCGAGGGACTAAAAGGGGGCAAGGGTAGAAAGATGGCGGAAATGGATCGAAATAACTGATGCACTCTCGAGCTCTGAGCAAAATCAATAACGGCCATGAGGGGATGCCTCAACCCCTTAATGTCTCTCTCTCTCTCTCTCTCTCTCTCTCTCTTCCCATCCCCCATGGCTATCCAAGACACCCCCCTTCCTTTCATTTCTCCATCCGTCTCTCCGCTGTCTTCAGTAGCGTCCCGTCTGCCCCGTGTCTGTCCGTCTCCGATGCTGTCTGTCGGGAGACATGGCCGGACCGCTTACGTTTAACCCTTTCGCTGCACCAAGATGGCTGCCGCCGTTTGTTTTATAGCATTAGTGTTTATTTACTCGTTTATTATTATTATTATTATTATTATTATTGCGCTTTGCAGCCAGCACTTCTCTCAAAATAATCAACAGGTTCTGATCAAACAGGAACAAACCATCTCTGGTTAATAATAATAAATAAATAAATAAATAAGGGGGGAGGGGCTGTTTGTGATACCACATGAGTTTCAGTGGCATCCCGGCACGTTTACCCGCACCACTTCGACGCTTCAGACCCTGGCGTCCTGTCGATCTCACGGCCTCGGAGGTGAATCAGACACGCTGTTAAAGTAGCAGGGATTTCCCAGCATTCAGTGGGGCTGATGAAACTCCACCTCCCTTCTTCACGACGTCCAGGAGTGACATCACTACTAGGGTTAGGGTTTCACCCTAAAGTTCAGGCTTTCACCTGGACTTGATAAGTGCGCTGCTCACAGCGTGACGTTAATTCCAGAACATGTGCTACTAGTAATAATGAGTCCTGCTATTACTTTTACAACTAGTACTCTTACTACTACTACTATGAGCATCATTGCTAGTCTATCTACTACTACTAGTATTACTACTAATATTCCCACTCTTACTGTAACCGTATTACTACACTTACCACTAGTACAGTTTGGTCTGACTAGGATTGCAATTCTTCCTACTATTACTACAACCAGTATACACTAGTACTGAGTATTCGTGCTAGTTCTTCTACTAGTACACATACTGCTGGTATTAGTACTAACATGGCTGCTCGTACTCCTAACCTTATTACTACGCTTACCATGACTACTACTAGTATTACAGTTCTTCCTAGTACTATTACTACTAGTGTGAGTGTTATTGCTAGTCTTATTACTACCACACATACCACTACTAGTATTACTAATCTTGCAAATGCTCATCACTAATCTTATTGCTATTAGTATTAGTTGTAGCAATACTACTAGTGTTGCTAACCTTATGGCTACACTCATTACTACTCTTACTCCTAATCTTATTTCTATGCTTACTACCATTACTACTGCTGTTCTCATTGCTTTGCTTACTACCTTTACTGCTACTACTAGTATTACTATTCTTACTGCTATGCTTACTACCATTACTACTACTAGTATTACTATTCTTACTGCTATGCTTACTACCATTACTACTACTACTAGTATTACTATTCTTACTGCTATGCTTACTACCATTACTACTACTACTAGTATTACTATTCTTACTGCTATGCTTACTACCATTACTACTACTAGTATTACTATTCTTACTGCTATGCTTACTACCATTACTACTACTACTAGTATTACTATTCTTACTGCTATGCTTACTACCTTTACTACTACAACTAGTATTACTATTCTTACTGCTATGCTTACTACCATTACTACTACAACTAGTATTACTATTCTTACTGCTATGCTTACTACCATTACTACTACTACTACTACTACTAGTATTACTATTCTTACTGCTATGCTTACTACCTTTACTGCTACAACTAGTATTACTATTCTTACTGCTATGCTTACTACCATTACTGCTACTACTAGTATTACTATTCTTACTGCTATGCTTACTACCATTACTACTACTACTAGTATTACTATTCTTACTGCTATGCTTACTACCTTTACTACTACTACTAGTATAACTATTCTTACTGCTATGCTTACTACCATTACTACTACTATTATTACTATTCTTACTGCTATGCTTACTACCATTACTACTAGTATTACTATTCTTACTGCTATGCTTACTACCTTTACTGCTACAACTAGTATTACTATTCTTACTGCTATGCTTACTACCATTACTACTACAACTAGTATTACTATTCTTACTGCTATGCTTACTACCATTACTACTACAACTAGTATTACTATTCTTACTGCTATGCTTAACTACCATTACTACTACTACTAGTATTACTATTCTTACTGCTATGCTTAACTACCATTACTACTACTAGTAGTGTTGATCTCATTACTAATCTGTTTACATATTACTTGCTTAGTTCTCTCTCTCTCGCTCTGTCTCTCCCCCTTCCTCTTGTCCTTCTTCCCCACTCCGTGTGTGTGTGTGTGTGTGTGTGTGTGTGTGTGCACTTTATTTAGAGTCAAGTTGATGTTGTGTGCTATTTGTGTGTGTGCATGTAAAGAAGTTAGTGAGGGAATAGAGCAAGCGAGAGGCTGTATGGTGCAGTACAATGTCTGTCACTCTCTCTCGCACTCTCTCTCGCGCACTCTCTCACACTCTCTCTCTCTCGCGCGCGCTCTCACACACACACCCGATGTCGGGTTTGCGATGCCGAGCCGTGGCTTACGGACGGGTTCAGATCAGTCCATGCCGAGATGAAACACAACAGATCAAACTCTTGCTGAGAAGCACAGAGGATGATTTAATTAGTTACACTCGCGCACGCACACAAAAAACCACACACACACACACACATCTTAATTCTGTCTTCAAGCATCAGAGTGAGGAGAGAGACAGATCTTAGGCAGCATCAAGCAACAAGAAGAATTCTAGTGCCACACACATATATATATTACACACACACCCTGCTCCAAGGACAGCAGTGTGTTTCATGGCATCCAAGGGCAAGTCCCTCCTCTTCATCTGATGAAATCCAAGTACAAGACTACATACAGCGCGTACAAACACAAACGCACTTTAACGTCGTAACGAACGGCGTCTTACTGTTACTCAAACTGACCCGGATGCTTGACTCATCCGCTTTTGCTGATTAATTTCTGCAAGCGTTAAAATAACGTCAAAGAGGTTTTGAACTGGTTTTCTGCCACTGTTAGCAAACCGTCTTGTGCACATTATTAACATGTACTTATGTGTGTGTGTGTGTGTTTGCAGGAGCGATGGGAGGAGTGTATCACTATCATTCCGAGCCGACCTGCGCAGACGCCACAGATAAGGTAAAAAGGCTTGGGTTTGGGCTTTTATGTTTTTTTTTTTTTTTATTGTATTTTTTTTTTATAAATACGTCAAATCAAAATGGCCGCTCGCAGAACGAACAAGAACCCGAGTAGCACTCGCTTTTAAAAGAGTCGTGTATGTTGAATATGCGTATATTTACTTTTAGGCCAATCAGCATGCAGACATTTGTTTGTTAAATCAAGTTTTAAGAGTGACACGAGTAGCACTACAAATGGTAGTGTCGTAGTAAGGGTCGTGATGCTAGTAGAAGGAGTATTAGTAGCAAGAATAGTAATCATAGTACGAGTAGTACTACTAATGTCAGCAGTAATAGTAGTACTGGTTGTATAGCAGTAAGCGTGGTGATGCTACTAGTATTAGTAGGAAGAGTAGTAATAACAGTAGTACTGGTGGTAGTAAGACTAGCAATAATACTACTAGTAGTGGTAGTAACAGAATAGCGATAAGTTTGCTGACTTGTCAGCGCGTAACTAAGCCGGAAAACACGGAGCTGCCCTCTCCCGACACGTTAACACGTCCACGCGTTCGTAAATATTTAGAAAGGTATGTACATGAGCGCCGCGCGTTCCAGTCACCAGTCACGCAGCCTGCTGTACAGTAACGAGGAGATCACTCTGTGTATTATATATTAGTGGAAATTGTACCAGGCTCCCGAGATGCGGAGAAGGGGAAGGTGAGGAAGAACGAGGTCTAGTGTCAGAAACGAGAGGAGAGGAGGAGAGGCGCTAATGATCTCAGCCCCAGCTGCGGGGACGCAGCGGGACGAGCGAGAGGGCGAGAGCAAGGAGGAAGTGGCATCTCACAATTTGAATAAAATAAATAAAAATGTGGAAAGGGTGTGTGTGTGTTTGGGTGTGTGTGTGTGTGTGTGTTTGTGCTCAGCTTGAAGGTTCTGCTTCAGTCAGCTGATGCATCTGCTGTTCTCATGGAGTGGGAAAATGGCCTTCCCAGCTACTAAAAAGAAAACAGTAGTCTTTACCAGACTATAGTGTGTGTGTGTGTGTGTGTGTGTGTGTGTGTGTGGGTCAGAGTGAAAACTCTACATTCTGCTCTCACTAACAGCACAGAAAAGGAGATTGACTCGTGGGAGGTCCTGAAACATAGAGCGCTGAAGATGGTGTGTGTGTGTGTGTGTGTGTGTGTGTGTGTGTGTGTGTGTGTGTGTGTGTGTGTGTGTCTCTCCATTCCTCTCCATTCCTGGGCTTCCACACAGGCAGGAACAGGCTCTCCTCGCTGCAGAATGTAGAGGCGGCCTCAAAATGGGTTTGGCTGTCAGAGAGCGAGGGAGAGAGAGAGGGAGGGCAGCAGTGAGGCATGGAGAGAAAGAAAAGGGCAAAAAAATAATGAGGGGTGGGGGGGATGGAGGGAGGGGGTGGTGGGGGGGGGGACAAAAAAGCCTCTACAGTGTAGCTCTTCACACACACAGTCTTGATGTAAGGACGAGCGTACAGATAAGAGCCCTGACCTTAGCGCTAGGGTCGTTAATGTGGATATAATTATCCCGGAGGTCAGGAAGTTCAAGGCACAGGACTGACAGGAAGTGAACTCGAGGCCCGACCCTGCACTCTGACCCCGTACTTCCTTCTGTTTGTCTCCAAGGATGTTCGTCGGATATATGCTGAAAGAAAAGCACTACGATGGCTAGGTAAATATAGCGTGAGTGTTCTACAGAGTTCTATAGTATACACACACACACACACACTAAACACACACACACTAAACACACGCTAGAGGTTTGTATATGTATGTTTTACATTTTTTTACTTTTTCCATTAATGGTGCTATTTTCTTGTTTTTCTGTCGCTATTTATTTATTTATTTATTTATTTATTTATTTATTTATTTATTTATGTAATCATCCCATCGAACGATGTTGATGACTGAGCACAAGACGACAGCGGCGATAACCCGAGGTCACGGTGGCGCGCTGTGTTTTCGCTCCAGTTCCCTGTTCGCAACTTCACTTCCTTCTGCAGCGAATACAGACGAGTGCAACCACAGCGCTGCAGTTTCGCGCCGGTTCTGGTCGGTTCGTTCGCTTTTAAGTAGCTGGTTTTTAACCCTGTGTGTAGCTTCGGGCGTATCGAACCGGACGCCGTGTCCGGACCGCGAGCGAGTTGTGTGAAGGGACGGTGTGTGTGTGTGTGAGGTGTTTCCGTGCAGCTTCGCGCGTCGCTAGGTGTTACACGTTTTGCTTTTTCGCCAAAGTCCTGATGGCGATCTGGAGGGAGAACCTGAGAGACTGAAAAGCCTTCGGACGAACACGAAGTACCACACGGTTTCGCATCTTGCACGTATGTTTGTTTAGCGTTCATGGAAGGAGTCTCCAGTGTCGGTTAGTTGTCAAGCAGCAAATTCACTGTGGTATAAGAGGAATAAATCTGCTTTCTGGGTCGTCGTAGTAACGCCGCTTCATAGCAGTGAATTTGTCTGGTTAAATCTAGGGCTTGTTGTGTTTAAATGCCCCAGGGCTGTGTGTGTGTGTGTGTGTGTGTGTGTAGGGGCTAGTTATGTGCAGATGCCTCAAGGCTGTGTGTTTCTGTGTGTGAATGCCCGGTGTGTGTGTGTGTGTGGGCTAGTTGTGTGTAAATGCCCTGAGGCTGGGTGGCTGGCGAGTGTGTGTTCATAGCTCATCATCCTCAGCAGCTTTAATACCCCCCACCCTGTTCCCCGGAGACCACGCCCCGTCCCTTCTGCCCGTCTCTCCACCTTCCCCTCGTCGTCCCGCATGCGCGCGCGTCGTGCTCACGCTACGAGCGCGTGTTTCATCTGCAGCTCCAGGCGGTGAGGTGCAGCGTAGCGAGCAGCGCCGTCAACCTTGCTTGGAGCTCATGAGCCGTACCTGCATGACCGCGTGTGTTGATAATCGCATGAATACACGTGTGCGTGTGCGCGCGCGCGTATATAGGGTGTTCCTAATAAAGTGGCCAGAGAGGGTTTATTGCACCAGGTTGTAGCTGTGAGAAGCGGGAGCACTTTTTGAACCCTTAAAATGAATGCCGGTCTTCGTTTCTTTGAACACGGTTTAACGCCAGTGTGAACGCAGGGTCTCTCTGACACACACTCACGCGCACACCCATACAGGACGAGGACGTCGTTTGCTTCGCGGTTTGACTGTGCACTCGTTCTCTGCACTGCCTGATGGGGAAGCGGAGGCTTCAGGGAGAGAGAGGGAGAGAGCTGCGTGTGGGGATGGGGTGGGGGGGGGGGTGTTTCGAGGGAGAGGGAGGTGTGGAGAGAGGGGGGAGGGGGAGAGGTGTGGAGAATGGTGGTGGGGGAGAGGGAGGTGTGGAGAGATTGAGTGTCGGTGTGCGGACTGAGACGGAGGCGAGTGTGAAACGTTACACCGAACCTGATTAGGGACACATTTTATTTTTATAAAAGTATTTTTTTTTTAAAAAAAGCATGTCTTTAAAAAAAGAAAGGGGGGAAAAAAAAGCGTGTGCGCTGGATCTCGTCCCTCAGTTGTTTCCTGTTGGTGATTAAACACGGAAACATGCGCACGCACACCGTGGTGTTGACGGCTACGACCTGATGGTCTGTGTGAAATTTACCAACCCCAACGTGTGTGCGTGTGTTTAGTGTGTGCGTGTATAGCGTGCGTGTAGTTTGTGTATAGTTAGTGAGTGTGTGTGCGTGTGTTTAGTTAGTGTGTGCGTGCGTATAGTAAGTGTGTGCGTGTATAGCGTGCGTGTATATTAAGTGTAGTTTGGGTATAGTAAGTGTGTGTGTGTGTGTGTGTGTGTGTGTGTGTGTGTGTGTTTCTCCATCGACGATAATCTAAATTTCTTAGTTTTTGTACTTTCTCTCTTTGCCTTGTCTCTTGTATGGTCTCTCTCTGTCTTTATCTCTTTTTGTCTCTCTCTCTGTGTCTCCGTGTGTGTGTGTGTGTGTGTGTGTGAGAGAGAGAGTGTGGGCGTGTGCCCTGTGTGAGCGGTTGTGAAAGCTCCTCATGACTCAGTGAGTTCCCGTAAAGAGACGCATCGTGCTGTAGATGGAGTGGATTAGTGTGTTTTGCGCTCCACTGACGCCGACACCAGAAATGTGTCATTTCAGCGTCACACTCAAGCTGGATTTTACTCACCCTGCGTGTGTGTGTGTGTGTGTGTGTGTGTGTGTGTGTGTGTGTGTGTGTGTGTGTGAGTGAGCGAGCGAGAGTGCGTGCATCTGTTGCGCAACAGCCCTTCCCCACACCCTGGGTTTCCTTACAGTTACAGGAAGTGACCTCACTCCGTCCCAAGGCAACAGAAGGCGGTGGTGTCGTATTCAGGAAATGACTTTAGGTTGGATTGGTGGAATTAGGTGTGTGTGTGTGTGTGTGTGTGTGTACAGAGGTTTGTTGTTGAGGTTTATACATGGACTTATAGATAGATGTATGTAGATAGATGATGGATGGATTTATAGATAAATGGATGGATGGATGAATTCATGTGTAGATAAACCAATTAATGGATTTATGGCTGAACTGCTGATTGATGGATGGGTTTGTAGACGGATGGATGAATTGATGGATGGATTGATGGATGGGTTTGTAGACGGATGGATGGATGAATGAATGGATTGATGGATGGGTTTGCGGATGGATGGATGGATTGATGGATGGGTTTGTGGATGGATGGATGAATGGATTGATGGATGGGTTTGTGGATGGATGGATGAATGGATTGATGGATGGGTTTGTGGATGGATGAGTGGATTGATGGATGGGTTTGTGGATGGATGAATGGATTGATGGATGAGTTTGTGGATGGATGAATGGATTGATGGATTGATGGATGGGTTTGTGGATGGATGGATTGATGGATGGGTTTGTGGATGGATGGATGGATGGATGGATTGATGGATGGGTTTGTGGATGGATGGAAGAATGAATGATGGATGGGTTTGTAGACGGATGGATGGATTGATGAACGGATCTGATTTATAATGGGTTTGATTAAGTGCTGATGAGGTATGGAGATGAATGGAAGGAAGGATGTAGTCTATTTTACCGCTTTATTATCTGTCTATCTCCATTTATACTTCAGCAGGTGTGTGTGTGTGTGTGTGTGTGTGTGTGTGTGTGTACACCCATCGCCTGTAAAAAGTAAATAATGCTTCAGTAGTAACTCTGTGTATTCTCTCTCTCGCAGACGGAGGACTCCCCCAGTCCGAAGCGCCAGCGGCTCTCGCAGCAGTCTGTGTTAGAGTTGGCCTCGGCCCCGCCCTCAACGCCCTCACCGCCCATCAGACCGTGGGAGCTCCCGCCCAGTCGCAGACCACACCCCTATCCTCACTCGCATTATCACTCGGAGCGCTGTCACACACCCGCCAGGCACAGACGCAGGTACACTGATGTAGATTTTGATGATGGTATTAATAGTGAATGATGATGATGATGATGACGACGGCGATCTTCCCTCTGTGGTGCGTCAGCCCTCCAGTGCGACGTCAGCGTGCCCGGCGCGAGCGCCTCTCTCGGCTCCATCACGGTTCCCCCGGCGGCCCCCAGGATGAGAACTACCGCCACCCTCCTCATCCTCACACACACCCTCTTCACTCGTACGGCCCGACCATGCCCCCTCACCCGCCGGCTGGTACCGACGAGCCCCGCGCCTTCCACCCTCCTGCATTGTCGCCACGGCTACTTCATCCACAGCAGCAAGGCACAGTGGTCATGGACCTCCACGAGCAGGTAAGATGGCGGTCGTGTCGTGATGGTCAAAAATTGTGTCCTGGGTGTGTAGTTGGTGCAGAATGATGAGCGTGTGTGTGTGTGTGTGTGTGTGTGTGTGTGTGTGTGTGTGGTAGCTTCCTCAGGGTACAGTCCCCGTATCGTACACCGTGTCTCCAATGGCAGCTCACGGCCTCCCGCCTCCTCTCTGTACGGGACAGCATATCCCAGCATGCTCCTCTCAGCAGCAGGTGCCCGCCTGCTCAGTGGTCTTCAGCAGCCAGCAGCACTACCCCGTCTGCCCGCCTCCGGTGCGTGTGCGTTTTGAGGCAGTGTGTATATCATGGCATCACACTCATTATACTCTGCTGCCCCCTTGTGGTCGAAGCAGAGAACTCCAGGCTCAATATACCGTTTGTTATGAACTAAAAACGTGTTTAAAAAATACTAAACATCTTTCCTCTTCCTGTGTAGATGCTGCCTGCGTGTTCGGTGCAGCACTTGCCCATGCCATACGCGTTTCCTTCACTGCTTTCCAGCGATTCGACCTTCCTGCTCCACCCGCCACACCATCTCTCGCACCATCACCACCACCCACCACACCTGGCCCCGCCCACACACTTCCTGCCCTTCCAGACACAACAGTCAAGATCAGTGAGTATATACACACACATGTGATTGTTTGTTTGTTTATTAAGTTATTTATATTAGAGCAAGCATACACACAGTTTCATTTGTCACTTATAAGTGGTCTTGTGTGTAGCCACTACAGAGGATTGAGAATGAGGTAGAGCTGCTCGGAGAACACCTGCCGGTAGGAGGCAGCTTTAACTACGGCCACTCGGGCCACCCCAGCCCCCTGCCCCCGTCCACGCCGTTGCAGTTCCTCTCTCACGATCCCCTGCCGCAGGAGCTCTTCGGAGTGGTGAGTAGTTTTCCGAGGATACGTTCATCGATCTGGAAAAAAAGAGAGATTCTTCGGAACAGTCAGCAACACGGTCTTTCTCTCTCTCTCTCTCTCTCTCTCTCTCTCTCTCTCTCTCTCTCTCTCTCTCTCTCTCTTTTCGTCCCGCGCAGCCATATCCGCACTTCATGCCTCGACGCATCACGGGTCGGCGGTACCGTTCGCAGCAAGCCGTGGCTCCTCCCACGTATCATCCCAGCCTCCTACCGTACTTCCTGTGAGTCTTCATTTATTTATTTATTTATTATTTTTTGGACATATACAGAGTATAAACATATAAATAATTCTTTCTTTCTCTCTTTCTCTGCGCAGATCTGTTCTTCCAGTGCAGCCTACAGCCGTGGGGCCCGCTATCAGCCTGGAGCTGGACGTAGACGACGGAGAAGTGGAGAATTACGAGGTGAATTATCATTTACGCGCTAGGGGGCGGGGCGGGTCAGAGCTGAAACTTCGCTGGTTTCTATAGTGACTCGCCGCAAGCTGTTCTAGAACCCACATAACAGAGTTCAAGGTCCAAGAAGAACATCCGTTTTTATCGGGGGCGGGGTTCCATAGGTTTGTAGACTACATGACGGTAGTTTTATTTTATTTCTTTAAATAATTGGTTAGTGTTGATTCAGGAAAAAGCTGTGTAGAGTAATACACGCGTATGAGCAGCCATTTTGTGCATAGCTAAAACGTGTGTGTTTATACCAATCTTACACCAACGCCTTATTAACAGTTTCCGTTAATCTAATGTGTGTGTGTGTGTGTGTGTGTAGGCTCTGTTGAACCTCGCAGAACGTCTCGGGGAAGCCAAACCACGCGGCCTGACGAAAGCAGACATTGAACAGCTGCCTTCCTACAGATTCAACCCCAGCAACCACCAGTCCGAGCAAACCCTGTAAGCAACACACACACACACACACACACACGCGCGGGCAGCACAGAGTCATAAGTTTTAACAGCAGCAGTGATACGGGTAGGGGTACGACTGATTGAGCTACTATTGAACAGAGCACACAGCGAGTGTGTCGGGCTGTGGTAGCGAAGCCGAGGGTGCCAATAATATTGTAATGCAAACTTTAAAGATGTTAAAATGCAGTTTTGTGCTACAAGAGATTTTCAGATGCTGGAGCGGCATTCTGTTGAGTTTATAGTGTGCTGTGTAGGTGCTGCACTCTTTAACGTGTGTGTGTGTGTGTGTGTGTGTGTTTCAGGTGTGTGGTGTGCATGTGTGACTTCGAGTCCCGACAGCTGCTCCGAGTCCTGCCCTGCAATCACGAATTCCATGCCAAGTGTGTCGACAAATGGCTCAAGGTGTGTGTGTGTGTGTGTGTGTGTGTGTGTGTGTGTGTGTGTGTGTGCGCGCGCGCACCTGTACATTATTGTAAATCAACACCGATTTAATAAAAGACTCTTCGGCTCTGATTGGTGGTATAGATTTGACCTTTGACCCAACCTTTAATTTCAGGCTAACAGAACCTGCCCCATCTGCCGAGCCGACGCCTCCGAAGTCCAGCGGGATTCCGAGTGACCGATCCCGACCCGTTTTCACTCCTGCCCCATCTCTCTCTCTCTCTCTCTCTCTCTCTCTCTCTCTCTCTCTCTCTCTCTCTCTCACACACACACACCGTGTACATGCTTGCAAGGACTTTTTCTCCAACATCTCGACACACTGGACTTCCTTTGAGAGATATATATACATATATATATACATACACACACACACACACGCTTTTAAAAAAAATAATAATAATTTTTTATTCCGTTAACAGTAAAGTTATGTGATTAGCTCCTGTTTGCATCACATTGTCGTTCTTCTAAAAAGCAAGCACAGATGTCTGAACAAACACTCTCACTCTCACTCACACACACACACACACACTCCGTTTTATTAACCCCAAGTATCCAAAGACGATTCTCTGTTCAAATTCAGTCACACCATCACTGCCATTTCTCTCATCTTTATTCCTTTATTTGTACATTATTATCTTCAGGTGGGTACAGGGTGGCTGAGGTCATTATTCTGCATTTGTGTGTGTGTGTGTGTGTGTGTGTGCGCGCGCGCGCTAACATTCCCGAGCGTGTGAATTTAGCTTTTATGAGGAAGTGTGTGTCCTTTCCCCACCCACCCCCACCCTTTTCCTTTATGAATAAAAATAGTGCATATAAATGTATGTATGTATCTATATAGAGACACACACACACACACACACACACGTAAGAAAGAAATCGTGTTCTTTTCTTCCAAAAACGAGGAATTTTTTTTTTATCTATATATTTAGATGGGCGGGGTTTGCTCAGTTATAATCTAGCAGTCTTATAGAATTGGAATACTGTGAGTTTGTGTGTGTGTGTGTGAGAGAGAGAGAGAGAGAGAGTGTGTGTCGGTGTATGTTTTGGTTAATGGTATGTTATTTATCCTGTATGTGTGGTACAGAACACTGGCTTCCCAGTCTCATGTCTGCTCTCTTCTCTCATTGGCTGCAAATGCTCGCGTGTGATTGGTCAGGAGGTATGATGATGATGATGATGATGATTATTATTATTATTACTTTAATTTAAGCTCTCCTGCCTTAAGAGTCCGTTTTTTCTTTCTTTTCCAACACCCCACCGTTATCCTGGAAAAGAAGGATGTAGTCTTCCTCCCATAGCCGTCTTTATTATTTATTGCTTTTTATTATACTTTTTTTTTTTTTTTTTTTTTTTTAAAGTTAAATATCCTCTCACGTTTTGGCAGGTTATTGTCGTGCATTTCCACGTAGCATTTTTTGAGTAGAGAGAGAGAGAGAGAACCCTTATCGGCGAGCTTGAGGACGAAGTCGTTTCCCTACTCGATCCCGACTCGATCGCTTGAAAACGCCGCGATCGTAAGCATTAGCAACGTAGCTCTCGTTCAGTTTGTCGTCGTTTTGAACCAGTTTAAACTCCTCGCACGGTTTTTCGTGTTTTTTGTTTGTTTGTTTTTGTTCACGGTGATCAAACGACGCCGCCCTCCAGCTCTTTCCAGTTTCCCGGATTCATTCCAGCTTGTTAGCCTTGTCAAAGTGCTCAGAGTGTTGGTTTTTTTTTTTTTTTTTTTTAAAAAAACCAAAATGCATCACAGTCCGTCCGTTTTTTTCAAATCGGAGTCGATCGGCCTCGACCCATTCAGTATTTGCTGTTCCGCTCGCTCGTTTAGTCTTGCACTCGAACGTCAGAATGTGCGAGCTGGAGTTGGAGTTGCAAAGGAGAGAGGGCGGGGGGAGGGACTGTTCAAAATGGCCGCCTCTATAACATGGCCGTCCTCTGAGACGTGTGAACCCGCCACGTTTTTTCCGGACTCCTGAGAAAACTGCTGTCCGCCCTCACGTTCTCCCACGATTGGCTAGCGACGGAGAGTGTGTCCCTCCCACTCTGAGCGCACGGTCAGTTTTGCTCTCTCGGACCCCGTGGATGTCTACGGCGTCTCCGTTCGGTCTTCTGTCGTGGAGCCGCGTGGTTTAAAAACCACCGATGCACGCTTTCGTTTTGATTCCGTGCTCAGCACTACATCATTCAGCACTTAAAACCTGCAGTTCACATCATTATTCATGTAAAATCAGGTAGCACGGGGGAGGTGTGTGTGTGTGTGTGTGCGCGCACGTGTTAGAATGTTTCATCGGTTCATCACATTTTATTATAAAAGAAATGCACAGCAAACTAGTTTCCTTTCTCAATACATCTCTCTCTCATGTCTCTGATCCTGTGTGTGTGTAAGTGTGTAATAACCTGCCATAGACGCTTCATAGGATTGTCATAACCACGACCGTCCCTGCCTCGACCTGGGTATGTGTGCGCCAGTGAAAGTGTGAGCGAAGTGTAAGCTCTCGTAGCTCGCAAACCCGTAGTGTCTTAACTGCAGATGCCTTTCAGCCGTTCTCCAGCATCGTCCAGTTCAGCGTCGCGCGTCGCGCCACTTCGCGATATTCCTCTCGGATCACTTTACTAAACCCGACATCTTACTTTATAATGTATGTATTTTCCCTCCTGCTTGGTACAATAGCAGTTACCTCATTTTTACTATTTATGGTGGTTTTTTTTTGTTTGTTTGTTTGTTTTTTTCCTCTTCTAAACAAATATGAGAGCTTCTGATCCTTTTTTTTTTTTAAATGGGTTTTAATTTGTTTTCCATTAAAAATACAATTGTATCGTTTAACATGTAGTTTCTTATGTATAATATCTGTAACCAAAATCATTTGAAGGCTTGATATAAAAATTTTTAACAAACATTTGTACATTTTCTATGAGAGTTATTACTAGTAACGCTTTACTAAGTAGTGCAATGATTTTGTTTTGGTTTTTTTTGTTTTTGTTTTGTTTTGTTTCGTTTTTTTCCCTCTCTCTGACCCCGATTCCCAGTCTTTTGGATTTCAAAGGGTGGTTCAGTAATAAATGTATAACGTTCTCTTCCACAAACTGACTTTATTTTTCTTCTCTGACATTCGTTTTCCATCGGGATGAATCTATAAAGTTCTTGTAGTTTCAATTGTGACCGGCAGAGGGCGACATCATACACCGTTGAAGCTTCCGTCTGTCATTACAGAATTTCTGTCTCAGTAGGATGAACTCACACTTCTCTCTCTCTCTCGCGCTCTCTCTCTCTCTCGCGCTCTCTCTCTCTCTCGCTCTCTCTCTCGCTCTCTCTCTCTCGCTCTCTCTCTCTCTCTGTGTGTGTTAATTATTTGAATAAGTGGTTCTAAGTGGCTTCATTGTGATCATCTGATTGAGGCTAGTCGGTGCAGCAAGTGGAAGTTTCTTCAGTTTTCTATTATTCATAGGCCTGAACGGTCCCAGCGCACAGCTCTACCACAAGCCTTGTTGAGACCGATGATACAGCTCCACCCTGGGCCTCGTTGGGCTGCACGGTGCAGTTCCACTACAGGGGTCATTGAACCCTTTAGAGCAATTCCTCCCATGGGGCCTGGCACGTTGTGGTGACCAGAGGTCTCACTGGGCTGCATGTGCTGCCTGACCACAGGTCTCAATGGACTGCATTGTACAGCTCCAGCACAGGTCTCGCTGTGCCCCAAATTCAGCCCCATCAAATGCTTTACTGGGCCACATGGTGCTGCTCCACCACAAGCCTCAAATGGAGGCCATGGCACAGCTTGACTACAGGCCTAACTGGGCCCAATGGAACAGCTCTGGTGCAGGTCTCGATGGTTCCCAGAGCGCAGCAGATCTCCTTGGACCACACGTACGGCTCCAACACGGGTCTCGTTGAATCCGGCACGCTGCAGCTCAATCGGTCCTAATTGAGCCAAAAGCACAACTTCACCTTAGGCCTTAATGGTTCCAGTAGCACAGCAGGTTTTATTAGGGCCTACTGCGCAGTTCCACCACAGATGTCCACTGCATGAACTCGACTGGTGACTCCATCACAGGCCTCATTTGCTCCAGAAGAGCAGATCTACCACAGGTCATCTCAGGCCCAACAGAGCAGTTCCACCCTCGTTCTCATCGGGTCCCACAGCACAGCGCCACAACAGGTCTCGGCTCCAACACTGGTCTCATTGTTCCCCACGATGCAGCACCATCACAGGAACTATTGGATTCTCTCATGCAGCTCCACCCCCTATCTCCCTGAGCCCCACGATTGCAGTTCTCGCTAGACCTTTGGCGGAGCTTCACGTTTGGCCTCGCTGTTTTCATACCGAATCTTTACGCGCAATGATATATTTTTTTTATAAACTCCGGCTGCTCAGCCGTTCTTTTTTCCAAAAAGCTTTTTAAAGATGAATTATTAAGTAGTCCGGCACTTCCCTCTCTGCATGCTGGGCTTTTCTCTTAGAAAAAGTGGCCTCGACTTATACACCGCTTTTCTATTCCGTCTGATTAGCTGATGGCCATCGCGGCCAGCTGAGACGAATTATAACCGTGCTTAGACCCAGATAAGAGGTTCAACAAGACGTAGTGTAATCAGGTCAAACTTAATCATAAACTGCCCGACATTTTAACATGCGGTTTGCAACGCGAGTGTTTGGATCTCGCAGCAGTGCTTAATCAAATGACTCGAAGTCGTCCGAGCAGGCCGTAAAGCAGCTAAACGTTTACGATGATGCCGCTCTACCACAGGTCCATTGTTCCACTCGCATATAGATCTGCTCGTTTTGATTAGCTTAACCCTTAAACCCACTGCACGGTGTCGCCACGGGCAACAGTTAATCTATTAACTACTGCTATCCTATGTAACTGTAAGAAAAATGATTGAAAGAAAAGCCGTATCACGTGACCAGGAAGTGGCGTCTGGGCTTCAGTTTCCGCACTCGCGTGGCACGGTTAAGGTCATCATCGATGGCTTTTCGAAATGTGATCAATTTTTCAACATTCAGGCAAAACGACTTCAAGGAAGAAATAAAAAAAAACACAAAACTCAACCCTGTCTGAGATCGGTTAACGTTTTATTTATTTATTTGTCGTTTAAACACGTTTATATATCTTGAGTACTCTGTCAAACGGTAAAACGTGATTGTCGCCGTACGGAACTGTGGTATGCGCGTTCATGGATTTAAACAGGTCTACATTGCAAAGAAAGACACTCGGCTGCTTTAGTAGTACATTTCCGTTTTTTTTTTTCACATCCGGTTTTGCAACCGCGTCTCATTTTTCTAAATTTTACATTTCGAGAGAAAGAATAAAAAAGATATTTGCATCAAGTGTTTATGTATTTTGAGTGAATGAACCCATGCAGTAATTGTAATCTCATACGTTTCGTTTTATTTTTGACTATAGGATACTTTCCGCCATTGCACGTATGGCAACAATTTACCAACCACTCCCCTAAACGCAATTTATTTATTTTTTCCCCCCCAGATTTATTTATTTATTTATTTTTTAATGTAAATTCAATAATTTATGCAGTAAAGGGTTCTAGTGATTTTAGACAGAAGTCCTTCAGGCTGTAAAATCGAAGCTAATTTTAACCATGTTTAAAACAGAAGAGCCACATGACATCATTCGGTCATACTGATTCCAAAAGGGACCTTGGGAGCTCACCAGGCTCTAGCCTTCTTTGCATATGGAGGGGGGAAAAAAATTTGCCGGAAGTAACTTTGGATGAAATTTTTAAAAGCGTCTTTTGAGGAGAGAGGGGAGGAGAGATGCGGGTAGGTGTGCGTTCCGATATCGCGGGTAGCAAGATGGATGCGGTTTGCCAGAGATCATGTGGACAAGTCAGAAGGCTAGTGGAAATCTGTGAGTTGATGAGACCAAAAAAATTGGTTTAAATGAGAAGGGTTGGATTTGGAAAAAGAAAAGAACCTGATTCTAACGTGGTGGAGGTAGTGTTACGGTTTGAGCATGTTTTGCCGCATCTGGGCCAGGACGACTCGGAATCGTTGACTTGCCAACGATGAATTCTGAAGGAAAATGCGAGTACATCTGTTCATGATCTGAATCTGAAGAGAAAGTGGGTCATGCAGCGAGACGACAACCCTGAGCACTTGAGTGCTTAAAGAAGAACAAAGTGAATGTTTTGGAATGGGCCAGTCAGTGTCCTGACCTTTTAATCTAATAGAAATGTGGAAGGACCTGAAGCGAGCGGTTCATGTGAGGAAACACACCAACATCCCAGAGCTGAAGCTGTCCTGTACTGAGGACCGGGATAAAACTCCCCCGAGCCGACGTGCAGGACTGCTCGCCAGATACTGAACGCAAACGTTCATGTACTTTTGCCACTCACAGGTATGTAATATTGCATCATTTCCCTCAATTAATAAATGACCAAGTATATTATTTGTATCTAATTTGTTTTCATTTTAGGACTCGTGTGAAAACCCGATCATGTTCTAGGTCGTATTCATGCAGAGAGAGAGAGAGAAAATTCGAAAGGGTCCGCAAACGTCCGAGCACCACTAAAGTTAGCCAGTTCCAATAGTTTTACGATCGGCTGAACATGCGGTAAAGTCCCATAAGCCCCGCCCTCTTTGACCCAAGAATACCTTTTGGTTTGGCGCGGTCGGGACGTGCCAACTCGACAGAGATTTTGTGTTTCAGCTACACAAACCCGGAGATTCTTCTTACATAACCCGTTTCCCCTCCAAGAAAAATGGCATATCGCTCAAATCCTACAGACTGCATGAATACACATTCATGTTTTATTCATGAGTGGCTTGCCCAGTCGAAGAGACAGCCACTTCGCGAGATTTAAACATGGCCTGAGGATATTTCGAGACTGTTCAGTCAGGTCCAGTTTGGGGAGAATCTGTTGCACGTTGGTTTAATGAAAGACTGTGCGAACGCTCTTCCGTCTTCCCTTGTTCCTTTGATGAACCCTTCCACTACTGCTCGAAACCAGTCTCACCCAGGTACAGACCCGTAAAGCCCCTCACCCTTTGTGTATTCCTTTGTCTCCTGAATTTACAGACCTTCTCGAATACCATTTGTTCGTATTCCCCTGACTTCCAGAACACCATATATGGAGTCGTTCCTGTCTTACGTCGATATGCTAATACAACCTTCCGCCCAGCCGGTCAATAGTTAACCCGTTGGCTCGGTTATCTCTCGGATTAAACGAGAGATCTTGCCATTTGAACTTTTTGCGAACTCTCCCAAGGCCTCGGTGTGGGAAGTGTGTGGGTGGACGAGGGCCTGAAGAGTCTCGACTCCTAACGAGGTTCTATAGCGTGATGAACCAACATTTCTTCTTCCCCATCTGCTTTTGAGATTGTACTGCATACTCTGGGCAAGGAAGTGAGACTGTGTGTGTGTGTGTGTGTGTGTGTGTGTGTGTGTGTGTAGAGGGATTCTCTAGTGTCCGGCTTATGCAATCGGTCCCCAAACCCGCGAGCAGCAGATGCAGAGACAATGCTGTAAAAAGTTCTGCACAGGGGTGTAGGAGATGACTCTGCTATTAGTCATTATCCTTTTCCGCAGAGTCATTAGCTAGCATTTTAGCGTTGTTAGCTGTTTGTTCTCTTCTCCAATCGGGACTCGTATATATCCTGTAGGTCCGGAAAACCGTTCGTGTTCCGCTCCTGAGGGAGTGTAGATGTACGCTAAAGACGACTAGCTCATGTAAACCTCGACGTGATTGATTTTAAACGTAGTTCGTGATGAGTTACGGCACTTTTCTATACAGGTTATGCTGTCAAGTTTAAATAGCGTATGTATTTTACTTATACACACACAAATGTAATATATGAGAGAGAGAGAGAGATGATAATTAAATATAACTCCACCCAAGGCTATTGTACTGAGCTCATATGTCACGGAGACAGAGAGACGATCTCGGATCGTATGAGGACGCCGTATCGCTCTTTCCCGGAGCTCGTGGAAAGGAGGAGAGTATATTCTGTCGTTCTTTTTGTCTTTTATTTTCAACGATATTCTGCTACGCTCATACTCCAAATCATAGACTGAAAGTAAATTGATGATTACAATTTTTTTTTTTTTTAAATCATTAGAATGTTCTCATGCTATTAGCGTAGATGCTAATTAACCACATTTTGTACATTTCTTAAAGACACAACACCGTCGCTCGTAAAAGAGCGCGCGGCGGCTTAGCGGTTAGCACGTTCGCCTTCAGGGTCGGTGGGGGTGGGGGGGGAGGGGGTTCGATTCCCGCCTCCGCCCTGTGCACGTGGAGTTGTGCAGTGGACACCCTGAACTGAAAGGTAAACAGTAGAAATACAGGAAAAAATCTGCTCCAACTTGAAATGAAGTGTGTGTGTGTGAGAGAGAGAGATTCGGTGAAACTAAAGCACTCTTCTAAAGTGATTTGTGATGTTGAGAACGCACCTTTCTGACCCAATCACGTCTCATCTCTTTTTCATGCCTCGGCACACGTATTTGGATCTTTCGGTTTCTAGAGCACCCGAAGAAAACTGTCGGTGGGAACAGTATGTACACATGTATCTTCATATATCTGCTATACATATCCGGTATGTTTGGGTAGATATTCCCCGTCCTCCCGTTTTTATTCATTTCATTTCGCTCGGTTCTCCAGCTGTTCATTCGAATCGCTCCTTTTTCCCCGAAGCCCTCGAGTCCACGACAGGCTCGGACGCCATGGATTCGCTCCCAACTGCATTTGAATTCTCCACCAAACCGAGCTGTTCTGAATAGTAATAGCCTCATTAGGCTAACAAGCTTCGTTTAGAGCTTTTAAGCCTTAATTGGCGCTCGGATCTAAGAGATCGGACTCGTCACGGTGATGGAGCGTTGACGTGTGTGTTTTGCTCGAGAGGTTAAGAGGTGCTCCTGTAATAAGTGGATTGTTTCGTTCCGCGTGACGGCGTAATAGTCGCGTTCGATGGTTATTTTGACTATGCAGCCAGTAAATCTGAGCAGGAAAAAAAAAAACCCATCTGATGGTGTTTTTCTGTGGTTAAAGCAAACACCGATTCGGGAACAATAAACCGGCGCGTCGTATTTGCGTCTTTAAGGACGTAGCTACGTTTAAAACGCGCTTGTGTGGACGAGCTCCGCTGAAACCGAGCGCGCGCAGCATGGAAGCTCGAACGTCAACAGAGACCTTTTTATAGAGTATTAATGGGCTAATCTATACAACCCCTAGCGCTCGATACACACTTCAGCGTAGGCATGCATGAAAAACACATCTGCATCGATCAGATTCTTCTTCTTTTCTAAGTTTATTTCTTTTTCTTCCATCCCCCTCTCTGGTGGTTTATTTTCTTTAACTTTCCCAAAGCAGAACTGAACTCTTCGTACGTGAGTAAAACTTCATCGGGCGGATAGTCGATGGTTTGACACGACTCCGGATTTTCCCGTGCTTTCCACTTTGGCCCTCTTACGTTAACGCTGACTGAAGAGAAGTCCTCCAAGCGTCTTTTCGCTGTCTAATCCTAGAACTTATTCTTGAATAGACACAGCATGCGGTAAACAGAGTGCGCCCTTAATGCTGAGAGCATGTGGCAGGGCATTCACACTGACTGAACACTGAATTTCAGTTCAGTCCTCGTTCTTATCTCTTCCCATTGGCCAAGAGATGGCAAATTAGCATATGACCTGAGGGTGGGCCAATGAGACGCCGGACCATGCCGACTTCCCTTCATGGTTTAGTGTGAAGAGTTCAGGGTCGAGTTCTGTTACTTTATCAGTTCCAGTGAAGTTCATTAGATGAGTCCCTGGAGGGAGAAGGGTTCGAGTCAATGAGGCTAAAGACAGCAGCGGGACTGAGCCAAAAAGGAGAGGGAATAAATCTCCTTGTATCTCTCTCTCTCTCTCTCTCTCCCTGTGTCTTTCTCTCCTATCTGTATCTCTTTCACTTCCTCCCTATCTGTTTCTCTCTCTCCCTCCCCTTTATCTCTCTCTCTTTCTCTCCCATCTATATCTCTCTCGCATTGTCCCTACCTGTATCTCTCGCTATCTCTCCCATCTGTATCTCTCTCTCTCTCCTTTTATCTCTCTTTCCCCACTGTATCTCTCTCTGCCTATCTCTCTTTCTCTCCACACTGTATCACTCTCTGCCTATCCCCTTCTCTCTCTCTCTCTCTTTACCTGTCTCTCTCTCCCCCCTTGTATCTCTCTCTTTCTCTCTACCTGTGTCTCTCTCCCTGTCGCGCTCTCTCTCTCTACCTGTATCTCTCTCCCGCCCAATTATCTTTTTCTCTCCCATCTGTATCTCTCTCACTTTCTCCTTACCTGTATCTCTCTCTCTCCATTTTCTCTCTCTTTCTCTCTTCCTTGTATCTCTCTCTTTCTCTCCTCCTTGTATCTCTCTCTGCTTATCGCTATCTCTCTTATTCTCTACCTGTGTCTCTCTCTCTGTTGCGCTCTCTCTCTCTACCTGTATCTCGCCCTCTTTCCCTCCCATGTGTATATCTCTCACTTTCTCCCTACCTGTATCTCTCTCTCCCCTTACATCTCTCTCTTTTTCCTTTCCCACTGTATCTCTCTCTCTCTCTCTCTTTCTCTCTAGGTAGCTCTCTCTTATTGTACTGCTCTCTCTTTCTCTCTTCCTGTATCTCACACTCCCCCTTTTGCGCTTGCTCTCCCTACCTGTGTCTCTCTCTCTTTCTCTCCCATCTGTATCTCTATCTGCCGTTCTCTCTTTCTCTCTCCCTGCATCTCTTTCTCCCCGTCTCTACCTCTTCCTGTATCTCTCACTCCCCATATATCTTTCTCTCTTTAAATCTTCCTGTAGAAATTCCTGTCTCTCTTTCTTACTCTCTCTCTCTCTCTCTCTCTCTCTCTCTCTCTCTCTCTCTCTCTCTCTCTCTCTCTCTCTCTCTCTCTCGTTTTACAGACTCTATAAAACTGTGTGACTCAGACAGCTCCGCCCAAATCCCGTGCCACCCAGAAATAATTCACATGTTGTCCACTCCTCCCTTTTACCACCTCACATCCACCCAGACCTTCATTTAATCAACGGTCATCCCTCTATTCAGCTCGTTGTAGATCAGAGCGTAAAATATCTCCCCTGTCACCGCTATGGCAGGTTAATAATCTAACCCAGTGAGCCTGTACATCTGGTACAGCCTTAAAGAAAAAGACTTCACGACTTCATGTGTCTGTTTCCACCTCGGGTTCATCTGTATGTCATTTCTAGAGACTTCTAAAAAGTGCTAGTGTTCATCGGAATCGTGTTCAGATTCACCGACACCCTGACCAGGACGAAGCGCTTATACGGAAACTGAGTATGTACAGTCCAAATGAACTGCTTGTTTTGCAACATTTAGCAATTTTGCTAAGTTATTGACCCCATAGCCCTCTATTAAATCTAACAGAAAGCACTAATAAACACTAATATTAAACAAAAATGACTTTTAGTTGCATGATCAGCCCCTTTAAAACTTATTATTTACACAAAACATGCTCCATTCTGCGTTAGAGCTACAAAGTGGGAGGGGAAACCACGTTCATCTTTTGTTAGCAACATGCTTACCCGCTCAACTGTGACTGAGTGATTTACCTCCTCAAAACATCAAACTCTTTAGTCAGACATAGTCTGTATGTTGACTGATCTAAATCAAATACTTATATATACAACACATGCAACTTATTTACAGGTAAAGCAGTGCTAACGTTGCGTAGCCTACTGTTCATGCTGCGAGCGGCCATTTTGATTTGATATTTCCAGACATATCGACACATTTCAAGCTAATATAAGAGCATGTCAAGCTCGAAATGAGGAAATATGTCTGCTAATATGCTTAATCATCTTTTGTTTAAAAACCACTCCTTCTTGTAGCGGACATCAAATCAAAATGGCCGCTCGCAGCATGTTTCCAGACATATTTCCTCATTTCAAGCTTGAAATGCTCTTATTTTAGCTTGAAATGAGTAAACATGTCTAGAAATATGTCTCAATTAAAAGGTCTTAATGGTGACACAGCAATTTAAAAAAAAACAAACAAAAAAAAACCCAAACATTTGGATAGATAGATTTTTTTTTTTTTTTTTTTTTTTTTTTTTTTGCGTTATCTTTAGATAAATGATGAAATAAAACCAGTTGCTGAAGATTTGGCTCTCAGAGACAATATAAGACTCTGATTACATCTGTACATATTGGTGCCATCCACAACACTGATGCCATCTTCTCTGACAGCACGTCTGGGAATTGTTATCCAAGCCGTCTGTAATAATCCCCGTCACCTTCTCCTTATTGGCTGTGTTTGATGCTTTCCTTCTTTTCGAAAATCCATGGCCGTTGCTTAGGCGATGGAGAGATGTCTATCGGTTACACCTCTGATCTATTAGGAGAGGATTCTCTATCATGGAAAACGATGAGCTGACAGATATGGACAGAGACGGAAACAGGGAAAGATGAAAATCTGCTGAATAATGCTACACACACACACACACACACACACACACACACACACACACACACACACACACACACACACACACAGAGCCATTTGCCTATGAGGGTCAGTCTGAGTCAAATCCCATGTTGCTAAAGACAAATCAAGCTAAAACTGATTTACTGTGGCAGGCAAGCCTGTGTGTGATTCAGGGTGTGCATCACTTCATGGTCAAAGTTTGTGCACCCCTGCTTATAGAAGGTCATTATTAATAACGATGACATTAACACTATGAAATGTATAATGTATTTAAATATTTCTTGTTATACCGCAGTGCTGTTAAATCCTCGATTCTGATTGGTCGGAAGCCCCTGCGACGGTAAACGGTCTTTGATGGTCGCAATTCACACGTTCCGTAATTTCTATAGTGGCATCTCGGTCGCACGTACTTTATTATTATTATTATTATTATTATTATTATTATTATTATTATTATTATAAGTCATTTAATAACAATTACACGCATCCTTTAAATGTGGAGGGTCTGCCATACTAGTCCCTGTAGCCTACTGTATAGCGATGGTAATGTTTTCGAACCAGCTCGTTAATATAAACGTTGCGAATTGAAACCGACACTATGATCAGAGCCGCGTTTGTAGAAAACTAATCAACGCCATCTGATTCATCAGAATAGAGAATTCATCAGCGCCAGCGCCATGGCATTGCGATACATAGCTCACAGCTTCCTAAGCTTCACCTTGGACTTGCTATCGGATTAAGCTAACTTGAATAGATAAATAGCTAGCTAGCTACTATCACTTTCAAGTCATTTGCGAAATATCTGACATTACACAGGCTAATCCTTCAGCAGACGCTTTCCGTTAAAGGTGCAATAGTCAACAATATTCATTTCTTTCTAGTACAGTCCAAAGACATGCATGGTAGGCTGGTTGGCATGTCCAAATTGTCCGTAATGAATGAATGGGTGTGTGAAATTGTGTGTGATTGTGCCCTGCGATGGATTAGCACCCAGTCCAGGGTGTACCCCGCCCCCATGCTCCCTCAGATAGGTTCCAGGTTCCCCGCGACCCTGTAGGATAAGCGGTATAGAAGATGGATCGATGGAGAGAGGGTGCCATTTTGGATTTGGGGAGTCAGGAAAAGTGTACAATTTATTCATCCTAATTCATCTTCACATCTTATACATTTCATTCAGAGTATTTCCAGTCTACACGGTACTATTTATTAATATTAGAGAAGACACGTGACTGAGACTTTTGGCACGAGGACACTGACAGGACCTGACTGGGTTCATGAAAAAGAAAAGGAAAAAAAAGAAAAAAAAAAACCCCAGCATCATTTCCTGACTGGAACAAATGCTGTTAATGCTTTTCTTCTTCTTCTTCTTCTTCTTCTTCTTCTTATTATTATTATTATTATTATTATTATTATTATTATTATTATTATTATTTTTAAAGGGATGTTAGAGGGGAAATCTGCCGGAGGTTGGACATGAGTGCGCGCGAGGTATTTTTCGCGCGGTTTTCTTCCTATTCCTCCTTTCATGCTGTTGTTCTCGCGGGCGCACAGAGCGCGCGCGCTTAACGGTCACTTCAGTTAGCAGTGAAGTGTTTCCTCGGTTCTTTTTTTTTACCAGTTTGAGGGGCGAAAAAAAGCGAGCGAGAGAGAGAGGGACAAAAGAAGGAGAACGAGAAGAAAAGGAGAGGAACTCGATGGGATGATGGCAGCAAACTGGCCGTTGGGACTTTTTCTGTTTTTCCTTCAGGCTTGCAGTAAGTACACTGAGGTAACTGAGGTGAGGTGGCAGGTTCAATGATAAAAAAAAAAAAAAACAAAGAAAAAAAAAATTAGCAATTAGCATGACAATTCATAAGCACCCACTTCTTCAAATGTTCCTTATCTAA
Source organism: Ictalurus punctatus (assembly GCF_001660625.3). Lineage (NCBI taxonomy): Eukaryota > Metazoa > Chordata > Actinopteri > Siluriformes > Ictaluridae > Ictalurus > Ictalurus punctatus. The sequence continues at coordinate 2,198,920 of NC_030444.2, forward strand.
CTTTATTCCCATTTACAATTCATTCATAGTTCGTTTCATTTTCATTTGTATTACTGTGTTGCTCAGCTTTTTATAATACAAAGCAACAGAGAAAAGAAAACCAATGCTTTGTCAATTTTTTTTTTTTTATATTTGTCTAAAATATCTTCTTTAGCATAACAAGAAATATAATTAACAAACCACCTTCAGCGAGTGACTTAATCATCAATTAGACTACATGCAAACCATTAATTCTGTATACTTCCTATTATTATTATTATTATTATTATTATTATTATTATTGTTGTTGTTGTTGTTGTTGTTATTTTAATGTAAGACACAAGTTGTTTTATGCTTTTTTGTTGTTATCTGAATTACAGTAATGCATGAGTAATATAGTCTACCATTACAATATCATGACAGTAACCTGTATTGTGTAGTCCTCGAGGAATGATGTATTTCCGGAGATGTAAATGGACATGAATAAGTTTTCAGTAAATACGTCACAGACCACATGTGTGTAGAGCTACAGCACGTTTATTTAGAGGTGTGTATGGTTTGTATGTATCGAACGTGCGTTCAGACCAGACTGTGGTTTTAAGGACTCGTTTAGATCTAGCGATATAACGATTCATTTAAATTTTTGTTCAAGTCGTAACCTTTATTTACAGCTAGACCTTTTTGAAAACGACCGTTTCGCCATATCCGGTAATGAACAGTGGCTCCTGGTTTTGAACGTGGATGAACCAGTAAATAGTTGGCTAGATTTTCCACACTGGGCTAGCTAGCTAGTTTGTTGACGTCTAGCTAGCTAGCATTAGCAACGATCGGAGCACGTGTAGGCTGCGATGACAATTGTCACTTTATAGTATTGTTTAACACACACCTACTGTATATATAAATATAGGTTTAAAAAAAAAGAGGCTAGTTTCTGTTTACTCTTCAAGGTGCCTCTTTTTTTTTTTTCTCTCCATCTTTTGAAATTGGTAAGCATGCAAAAATCGTATTTGCGAATTGATTCCACGCCCTACTTTGCGTCTGCCGTAGTCCTAATTTACATGCCACGCCCACTTTTATTCTTTTGCGTGCACGTTTTATATTGATTTTATTACACACGTTACATAAATTAGTGATTATTAGTTGGTATGTTTTGTAAATCAGGGCCTTAGTGTGTATAAACTCATCAGCTTACTCGGCAGACATTTCAGCCTCGGTTGTTCCTTCAGGACTAAAGTCGTTAAGTCATTGATTGTGAAGTGTGAGTGGTCTGGAGACACGGTTTAATCAGCCTGCGAGCATCGCACATGCCTGCGTGTGTTTAAAACGCAGGTTATACGGTGAAAACAAACCAAACGACAACCATTACAGCAAAGACCAATCCGTGTTATAGAGAGATAGAAAGATAGTTACATGGATTAATAGATAGAGAGATAGTTGCATGGATTGATAGATAGATAGAAAGATAGTTACATGGATCGATAGATAGAGAGATAGTTACATGGATCGATAGATGGATAGAGATAGTTACATGGATTGATAGATGGATAGAGATAGTTACATGGATCGATAGAGAGATAGTTACATGCAATTGATATATATAGCTAGAAAGACAGATAGACATATAGTTACATAGATAGATAGATAGATGGTTACATGGATCAATAGATAGAGAGATAGTTGCATAGACTGATAGAGAGATAGTTGCATGGATTGATAGATAGATAGATAGATAGATAGATAGATAGATAGATAGATAGTTACATGGATCAGTAGATGGATAGAGAGATAGTTACATGGATCGATAGATAGATAGATAGATAGGTAGATAGATAGATAGATAGATCGGTAGATAAATAGAGAGATAGTTACATGGATGGATGGATGGATGGATAGATAGTGAGTGAGTGTTAGGATGTCTTTTGTATAGAGGATGAATCAGGAGTGTCCTCTACGAGCGCCCGGATAGAGAGCAGACACACACAAGGCAGAATCAAAATCTCTCTGTGTAACGATTGTGTGCAGAGCAGACAATGTGTGACAGTGTGTATGTGTGTGTGTATAGACAGTTTGTATGTGTCTGTGTGTGTGTGTGTGTGTGTGTGTGTGTGTGTGTGTGTGTGTGTATATATATATATATATAAAATATAATATAATATAATATAATATAATATAATATAAAAATATACAGGATTCTAACCGTGAGTTGCGAGCTTCACGTTCCAAGTGAGACGTGATGCAACGAAACGATTCTCTCCCTCTGTTCTCATGCTAGCAAAACAGAACCATGCCATTTAGACACAGACAGACGACTTTAAGGTCAGACTGCAGGAAGATGATTATTCAGAGGAATCAAACTCTATATGTTTATAAGAAAAGAGAGAGAGAGGGAATAAGCTCTTTTATCCTTTCAGATAGATAGTTAGATACGCATAGTATATACATATACATGCATGTATGTGAGTGACTGAATGAATTGAATTCCGTCCCGTTGTTCATTCGTTCCGGGAAGCTGGAGGCACGTCCTGTAGGGAGGAGGCACTGTGGAGTCTGACCGCAGCTGGAAAAAGAGACCCCCTGATATACGGATGGCTGGCAGAGCTCCAGCACACATGATTTCCCACTCGGTGTTCAGTCTGTAACAAAATATGCTCAATAACGTGGTACCAGGAAACGTTGTGGTACCGGACCGGGTCTATAGTTGCCTGTAGTTCTGATATGTGAGCGTTTCTCCAGTGTGGGTGGGGGTGGGGGGGTTAAAAGATTGAGTATCTGTACTCAGTCCTATACAGCTACATGTGTAGTTCCCATCCATTTACTATTGGGTTTGATTTGTACGTCAGCTTTTTTGTTGCAATGCAGTCAGTGTTCGTGTTTATCACGAGCAGACGGGAATAGTGTGTGTTCTTTAATTATTAAATATATTAAGTGCACTAGGAAGGTATTTCTCTCTCTCTATCTATCTCTGTATTTCGCTCTTTTGCTTTCTTTCACTCTATCTCTCCGACTCCTCAGCAGGTAAAATATTGGTTTTTCCTGCTGGTCAGCAGCTTTTGTGCTTCACATGGATTTAGAAAGGTTGGCTCCAACCCTGGTGTAGTGTTGACCATGGAAAAAGAAGCCTCAGCTATCACTCTTTCTCTCTCTCTCTCACACACACACACACACTCTCACACTCTCACAGTCCAGATTAAGAATTAGACCAGTAAAAGTAAATAATAATGATTTTGTGATAGCCAAGTTACAAAAGGCCAGATTTTTGTAACAACAGACTCAGAGGTGGACAAGCGGTAAATTAATTATCTAGTGGAAACTCCAAAGAGTCCACTGCCATGTTTTTTGGTTGCTTAGAAACCTAATTATCTAGGCTAAAGTATGGCAATGTAATGACCAAGTATGGCAAAACAAAACGGAAACAAACTCTCGGTGCGAATTGATCATTACGTTCAATTAGCCAGCGTTAAACTACTTTTAAGTGACTAGAGTTTGAACGCCACACCCTGCTCTCTACGATAACGCTAAAGGCACGTCACAGCACGCAGGAGAAACGTTCACGCAGACCCTTAATACCTTCATCTTAATACGCGGGTTTAAATCCGACACGGCTAGATTTATTTACGTTCAGTCTGTTTACATACGCCTTGCATGAAAACGGCGTTTTAGAAGCTATTCCACATAACGGATGTTTACGTTCTGCATAACACCACAAGACACAATAATATAACCTGGAATTCTAAAGGTCCTGCATTAACACTTTGACCTTTGATCTTTCTTCCACCTTGAGAAATATCAGACTGGTTTTCAGGAGTCGGAATGGTCTGGAAACGGATTCATTACCGCATCACTTTTTAAATAGATGCGCTTCCCAAAAATACTTGACGCCTAATTTGATGCCACCTGCTTGCGCCAGAGCTAATTTAACGGTTTCACACCGGCACAGGGTGAATACTTTTGCGTACATGATAAATAAGGTCACAGCCTCCTCTTGTGTTTTCTCACATTTATGTGTGTGTGCGTGTTAGGTTCCCTATCAGCTGATGCCGAAGAGAGGCTGGTGGATTTCCTCCTCAGTTCGGATCGCTACAATAAGCTAATCAGACCGGCGATCAATAAGAGTCAGCAGGTCACCATCGGCATCAAGGTGTCCCTGGCTCAGCTGATCAGCGTGGTGGGTGCTTCTCTCTCACACACACACACACTACCTTGGTTACAAACTGTACCGGAACACTAAACACACGTTCCTAATCCTGTTTCTGATCACTGCAGAACGAGAGAGAACAGATCATGACGACTAACGTGTGGCTCACGCAGGTGAGGTTACCTGCAGCTCTTTAAAATACATACATACACACTGTGACGGTCAGAATGAATTTACTGTTTACAGAGTATTTAAAACAAAACCCAAAAAATTCCAATCGCATTTGAATGTCTTATAGATATAATCATAGTTATAGTTATATACAGGCTTTCTAAACATTTTGGATAAACGACTCGCGTGTCACTGTGGCAGGAAAAAGGTTTTGCCTAAACGCCTGGCATTTGTGGAGTATTTTTATTTCTAATTAAATCTTAAAGCATGTGTACTGGAAGTGCAAGTTTTCAACAATCCGTTAGACTTTTTCCCTGGAATAAATTTGGAGTTAAATGGCCCTCTAATTGGAGTTGAGTGCACCATGTAGTAAGCACCTATAGGGAATAGTAAAACAGTTAGGATTAAGGCTAACAATGTACTGTAGTAGTTATATTATTATTATATTTTTAAAAAAAAAAAACCAAAAAACATTCCTACGTGAACAAATGTAAAGTCTGCCTAAACATGCGTGTTTAAACCTCGTTAAATATACTTTCAGTTGTTCTTCCCAGGAAGTTTTTGTAGATCAGAAACAAAGCCAATTGTCCCGTGCGCTGTTTTTACACCGACCCGCAGGAGTGGAACGACTACAGACTCACCTGGGACCCGGACGAGTACGACGGCATACAGAAACTACGAATCCCCTCCCACCACATCTGGCTCCCTGATATCGTGCTCTACAACAAGTACGCTGACGCTGTAAAGCCCGACCCACTCACTCCACCTGTCCTCCGCACAACTTCTACTTATACAGTAAAGAACACGCATTAAAATACATTTAAGATAACATCTACAGACCAAATGACACGTTTCAAAGTTCCTCTTGATAAAGTATAGGCTAAATAATAAAACTGATTAGCTAACTGAAAGCTAAATTGTTTGGTTTTTTTTTTTATTTTTATAACATAACCTGACTCAAGTATGAAGTAAAAACCATACTTCAATAATCATGCAAGTGAACAAAAACACATTTGTTATGGGAATCAGAAATCAGGACAGAAACCTAAACCTACTACCATATTGGAAAACACAATAAAGCAATGCTTGCACTAACTCTCTTCTATAAACAGACATGATTTAGTGTCTTTTTATTTATTTATAATTCTCTCTCTCTCTCTCTCTCTCTCCAGGATATACAGTATTGCTATTCCCCAAATCCTGTCAAATATAATTATAGTAAGAAAAACAGCAAGTGAATTAATTATAGATGACCGATTTACAGTCATCTAGCTAGCAAAAAGCTCCAGATGGAACATTTAAGGCCGTAAACATGATGATCTTTGATGCTCGGTGTGACTGATTTCTGTATATATATTACACTTTATGTGATAAATGACGGCAGTTGGCAAATAACTGACTAATTATGCTCTAAAAGTTCTGTCAGGTCCTAAGCCCTCTGATAAATGCGATCACTCAGGTGTTTCGAGCTGTAAGATCTAGGCCACAGTCTCCTCAGAGATTATATTTCATCCTTTTGTGTAATTTTATACGGAGATTCAACACTCCATTTAGTTCACGAAGCGAGACTCGTAAAGACAGCAGGGGGAGGACGGAAACATGTTTAAGACACGAACGAGCGAAGTAGAAAGCGATTACGGCACGCGATCACGAGCTAATTTGATTAAGAGGCAACCTGACGAGGCTTTCAGCAGGCCGTGTAATATCTTACTGAAATAAGCTGATGCTGGTTTTTAATTGAGGAGCTGTATATGAGACCGTTCTGATGGATGGGAAAAGGAGGTCGGACCTAGCAAGAGCTTGGTTAATACGTGTTCTTCACGTTGTACCGCACACTCGGGGTAGTTAAATGATCTCAAATTCAGTGTAGAAATATTTAAATCAGTGAAGGTAACATGAAAGCAAAAAAAACCCAAAGAAGTAATCTATTAATCGTGTAAAAGTAAAAGCGACTAGACCTGATTGTCTGTCATTTCCTGTCTATCCCAGTGCGGACGGTGTGTATGAAGTCTCGTTCTACAGCAACGCTATCGTGTCCAACACGGGCGACGTCTTCTGGCTTCCTCCGGCCATCTACAGGAGCGCCTGCGCCATCGAGGTCCGCAACTTTCCCTTCGACCAGCAGAACTGCACGCTGAAGTTCCGCTCGTGGACGTACGACCGCACCGAGCTCGACCTCGTCCTGACCTCTGACTTCGCTAGCCGTGACGACTACACGCCCAGCGGCGAGTGGGACGTCGTGTCTTTGCCGGGCCGCAAGAACGAAGACCCAAACGACGCCACTTACATGGACATCACGTACGACTTCGTGATCCGACGTAAGCCGCTGTTCTACACCATCAACCTCATCATCCCGTGCGTGCTCATCACCTCTCTCGCCGTGATGGTCTTCTACTTGCCGTCAGACTGCGGTGAGAAGATGACTCTGTGCATCTCCGTGCTACTGGCCCTCACCGTCTTCCTGTTACTGCTCTCCAAGATCGTTCCGCCCACCTCGCTGGCTGTGCCGCTCATCGGCAAGTACCTGATGTTCACCATGGTGCTGGTGACCTTCTGCATCGTGACCAGTGTATGCGTGCTTAACGTGCATCACCGCTCGCCGTCCACACACCACATGCCTGCCTGGGTGCAGCGCGTCTTCCTGCACCAGCTGCCCGTCTTCCTGCTCATGCGGCGACCAGGTCGCTCCAACGTGCGTGAACGGTTCCGGAGGAAATACCAGAGCAGGTCGTTCTCTGGCGACACGTTCGCTCTGGGGGCACGGAGGGTGGCCGAGCTGCCCGAGGACTCGGAGTTCAGGCAAAGGCTCGGAGTCTGGCGCGACGCAGAGGTGGATGCAGCCATAGAGGGCGTGCGGTTCATTGCCGAACACATGAAGAATGAGGATGACGATGAAGGGGTGAGGAAGACTCTAGCTGACATTTTGTGAACAAGATTTTTGCATTTGTTTTTTTGTTTTGTTTTGGTTTTTTTGGGGGGGGGGGTTGCTTCATTATTTAGTAATGTTCTTACTCGACAGAGTAAAAACCTACTGTTCTTCATAATCTTCTTGTAGTCATCACAGATTTTTATGTAGAAACACAAAGCCTAGATGTGCTTGTGCTTTTAGGAAAGATGCTAATCACGGTTGCCGCGTAGCAACGCTCTGAAGTGGGCCGTTTTTCCATAGGGAAGACTTGTGGGTGCTTTTATTTTTAGTCAGACTATAAACTATTGACACTAAAACATGAAACCTGATCATTAAGGAATCATGGGGAATCCAGCAACACCCCAACAACCAACGGGGATAGCAGTGCGACCTCCTAGAAACACCCTAGCAACAAGCTGGGATAGCAGAGCAACCACCTAGAAACACCCTAACCATGCACTTGTGTGAATTTGCAGGTCATTGAGGACTGGAAGTATGTCGCCATGGTGATCGACCGTTTGTTTCTCTGGGTTTTCGTCCTGGTGTGTCTGACCGGAACACTCGGCCTCTTCGTCCAGCCCCTATTCCAGAGCTACAACACACCTGTAGCAAGAGATGACTGACCGAGTGAGTGACTGACTGAGTCAGTGAGTGACTGAGTCAGTCATAGAATACGACGATACAAAATCAAATCTTTGCTTGTTGAATCTAAGCTGTTTCGCGTTTAATCTTTCTAACTCTCTCTTTTTCTGTTTTAGCCACGGCGTTTAATAAACGTGCCAGGTAAACCCGGAAAGATGTCGGAGCACGTATCAGTCGCAATGAGACCAAGCATACCGAATAAAAGACAGCGATCCACCACACGTACACACGCTGATCGGCTGGCGAAACATCCAGCACCTGCCCAGATCTGCAGCTGTGTGACGGTGATGACTGATGTCACGTAATCAGGGTATTCAGAACTGTATTACTGCACTATGAAAACTAATAGAGACTTAGTACCACCCTAAATTCTTACGATTTGGACACGGACGTCGTCACACGCAGCGTTTTCTTGTACACTTACTTTACATAATGTTTTTTTTTTTTTTTTTTACTGCCTATAAAACTGCCCTGGTGTAGGTAGTAGATCAGCTCTTGCCATCACTCCTGCCGCAATAATCCTCATTTCAGCCATAGGATTTTCAGAAGTGTTTCTAACACTAGCGTACCTTATGAACAGCTACAATAAAACCACAAAAAATGGGCAAATTTTAATTAGGCTAATTCAAATTTATATACATGCAAATTACTGTGTAACGTTTGGTAAGTTTCAGGATTTCCCAGATAGCCAAAAAAAAAAAAAAAAAGTAATGTGTGTTATATATTTCAGAAAAGTAGTGTGCAATACTTATCTAAGAACCTAGGAGCACTTTCTATGAAGGCAATATGTACAGTGTGAATATGTTATGATGCATTAATAAGGCGCTGTACACGTTATGATTATTTATCAAAACAAGTAGCGTTTACACAAGTTTATTTATTTAAATCGACAGCAATAAATTTAGAGCACAAAATTTACAGAAGGTGTACGATTTTGTAGTATGATGTTATTAATATTTCTCTTGTAAAATGAATTTATTAATCGGGGGGGGGGATATTTTTTTTAATATTGGAGTCCAAAACGTCCGAGTCCGTGTCGAGTTCGAGTATAAATTATGTATATTAACGCTACTTATAATGCATCGGGTTGACCGCTCGTAATGCGTAATAGAGAGAGCCATAAGGCGTAACGCACGTTTCCGAATAATTACCAACGTATTCGTAGTTCATTATGATCATGACCTTCATGGAAAGTGTTACCGACCTTGACCGGTGTGTAAACGGACTGAAACGTTACGCATGCAGTGCACTCGCATCACGAAGTTTCGTTTTCATGTCGTTTCACTTTGCATTTAAGTCACACAAGCTGCACTGCGTCTCCACTGTGCTCCCAGATTTAAAGCAGCACTATGCAACTATGCGTTTTTTTTTTTTTTTGTTTTTTTTTTTTTTTGTCCTTATAGCCAACCAGCCTGCTTACCGCCTCACCGCTCCAGGGTCCCCGGTTCGATCGTTTCGCATGCTCTCCCTGTGCCTGTCTGGGTTTCCACCGGGTTCTCCTGTTCCCTCGCACTGTCCATAAAAATACCAGTAGGTGGATTGGCTGTGCTAAATCGCCCCAGGTGTGAACGTACGTGTTCACACACACACACACACACACACACACACACTGCAGCTTTGAACTATTTCACAACGTAATGTTTACATCTTTCTCAACTCTCATAGAATCGAGTTATTTTATATTTACCTCTCATGGTTTTTGTTTTGTAGAAGCCTTGTGTGTGTTCCAACTCTAAAACATTAGTATGCATGAGAACACAGTATGTGTAATTTTATTTTATTTTTTTACTAAGCCCCACACACATGCAAAAAAAACAAAAACAACAACTTGAAGCGTTTTTAAATATCGGCTTACGTAGTTTGCCGATCTAAAGTATAAATAAATGCGTTTTGTTTTGTTTTGAACTGTCACTTTTTTTTGATTGCCTTAATGGAGATGAAGTTATTTTCTATCACTTTCGAGACAGCAATAATGTGATGAAAATCAGATTATTGTTATTGGGGATATGATACAATAAACGTTTTTTTCTTTTTTTCTTTTTTTTTCTTCTGCTACTAGTATATGTCTTGTTGGTTTTTGTGTCGTGTTTTTTTCTGCCTCCGTCCTACACGCTGTAGCAGAGGGGGAGAGAGGTGAAGCAAGCGAGGTAAGGTAAACAGTCTGTGCGTTTACACGGACGACGACGATCCGATATGAACCCGATTAAGACGAGACTCTGATTAAAAAACTAGTATATAAACAGTGATTATTAATGACCTTAATCTGATTAAAGTCACACTCGAAGTAACACTAATGGAATTAAGACGTGTGGAGTGTTCCTGTTTTAGTCGCATTATCGACGTGCGTTACAGACACGTACACACCTTAATCACACTAATGATGTCGTGTGAGTTTTCACCGCATTCTGCGACAGGACGCGTACACACACGGCGGCGCTCGACCGCTTGACGGCAAACGAGAGAGCACGGCTGCGTCCCAAACCGCGTACTTACCTGCTATATAGTAGGAGAAATACATGTATGTCGGCTACTATATAGACGGTAAGGACGCGGTTTGGGACGCAGCCCACGGCTTCAAGCAGTCGTCTATTAGCACGTACAGCACGACAGATAATTAACCGCACTTGAAGCGTTCATAAAAATTAAAATAACACCCAAAACTGTATACGGGACCATAACGAAGACCAACTGTACGTCGATACGTGAAATTCTGGAGGGGCGTCGGACGGCGTGGCGCGGTGACGTAATGACGTGTGCCGTTAATCCATCTATATTCTATATCATGTAAAACGGGAACATGAAAGGAGTATTCTAAAAGTGACTCGTGTAAACACCTTAATCAGAATATTATCTTATTCGGAATAAGGTCAATAATTAGATTACTGCTGTCAGTGTGAGGAGTCTGTTTGGGTTTGAGGAGGATAAACACTGCATATATTTCGGGGATAGAAAGAAAAATCATAACGGGATTTGAACACAGAATCTTCTGAACAAATCCTTAAACCCACACACACACACGCTTTTTAACACCACCAGAGGTGACTGCACTCTCACCCCCTCTCCATTACTGCATTATCTAGGTTGTTGTGTCCTTCGTCCTTTTCTCCTGCAACGAAAAAACATTACAACACAAATTGCCGTGCGAGTGATCTGTAATGATCTGGGTCGATGCTTTGAGCATTATCGAGCGCGGCCCCGCGTTTAGAGAGTCGGAGAACCCTACGGTACATCCGGCCGCCGGTTCTGCTGACGGCGCTGTGTTTGCACACACAGCACTCCGACAGTGCTCCGGCGGCGCTGAGCGAATGCTTTCGAAACACTTTCAAAGTGCTTCTGATGCATTTAAAAAAAAAAAAGCTTTTTAAAAATTAGCTCTGCATTAGCCGACGAGAGTCTGGTCTCACTGACAGAAGAACAGATGGTGATGGTCACTCTCTCTCTCTCTCTCTCTCTCTCTCTCTCTCTCACCGCATCACTGTCCATCTTCTCCTCCATGGCTCGTTTGAACCTGTGTGTGTTTGAGAGAGAGACAGACATACTGTCTGTGTTGGATATCTGTTCTGGCTCCTAGTGTACACACAAAACCAGATTGATCCTCCTTTTATCTCTTTAAATCCAGCTTCTAGACAACAGCTGTTACCGCCGATACAGTCCTTAATGCATCCGCAAATCAAGACTAGTTTCTAAATTACATCTTCCGTGATGACCGTAACATGGAGCTCTCTGAGAGCAGCGTGGATCCGTTCGCGGCTTCTTTTTTTTCTTTTCGTTTTATCCCCCTCTGCCCTGAATCGTTATGGTTATCATAAGGTTCATAGCTGGAGACGGAAGAGGCAGAGGTGTACAGGTTAAACAGTCTATAATGTATATAAACTGGGAAACCAACACGGTTCGAAACGTGCGCATAACACAGCAGCTCCCGATCCTTCCTGTAAGGAGTCGTTTATTTAACGCTTACGGAAGGTTCCGCTTTTAATCCTCGTCACAGCTACAGATAAACCGAGAGAGAAAAGAACAGAAGCGTATGATCCAGCGTCGTGTTAGAGATATACAGGTAGATGGAGAGAATATCTGTGAGACTGCTGCTGGTTTAGTATTATACAATCCACACTGCCTCAGCAAAACCACACACACACACACACACACTGAGGTGAATTAGACCTCGATGTCGGCAGCGGAAACGGCCTATCGTAACTCCCGCAGGACCCCAATCTCATGATCACGTCTCATATTTACACAGCCATTTTTAACCAAGCGTACAATACCGAGGTCATGATACACATCAGCGATCGAAGCGTTACGATCCCGCGAAAACCTGCGGGCGTATCTGCGCGTCGTTCTCCCGTGCTTTTCCACAAACCCCTGCATCCGTAGGCCCGTCGGTTTCCTCCTAATGGATGACCGAGAGCCCGGAGTTCTCTCCTGGAGTACGGAGGATAAAACCACTCGGCCAGGTATTAAGGATGAACGCGAGATGAATAATTTAAAACGTCAGACCGGGGAAAGGTTCTACCGAGAAATGTTTTATACGCGTGTATTTCTTTCTATTTTTAATACAAGCAGTCCTGCGGTGAAGAGGGAAAGAGCACTGATGGAGATTTTGGTGTGCTGTGGTGACGTGAGGGAGAGATGTGGGCGAGGGAGGTGAAAATAGCAACGTTAATGGTTCTTTGAGTGGAGGATTCTTGCTTTCATGATGACATCAGTTAGAGGTAGAGGGACGAACGTGAAGGGGGAAATGATTTCACTTGTCTGAGAGAAATAAGTGTCGCGCCGTTGCATTTAATTTATTCATGAAAGGAGTCTCCAGTGTCGGCGCTTTTGTCGGTCGGAGGTAACGCTGTAGCTGCGTCTTATGAACTCCGAGAGAGCGAAAAAGAGAGGCGGAGCGAGGGAGGGAACGGCTAATCGTTAGCACTGAATCGCTGCGGTATAAGAGGAATAAACCGGTTCGGGACATGTCGCCGTGTGGGATAATCAACCGCCTCGTCCGTGATTCTTTCCCTCTAGCAGCACACCCCTAAATCTTTAACGATTAGGAACACACTCCCGGATGATCCCAGTCCTCGACGTTTGGTCCAAACAAACGCAAGCAGCCTCGCATGTTGTTCAGCACTAGACGCCGCCGTTCCTGCCAGTTACCCCGGTACAAGCGCTGGCTCAGTGGTTAGACGTTTGGGATACTGATCAGTTTCTGAGAAAATCGAGTCCTTGAGCAAGACACTTTATCTCCAGCTGTCCGTAAACTTGAAAAAGAACGAGACAAAGGCTCGATATCGATCGGAAAGCCGCGAGTCCGAGCTCCGTCACGGCCACTTTGCGGGTCCTCGAACTTCGACCCTGACTTCGGGGTTTACGAAGAAAGGAGTTTCCCTCAACTCCACATGCGTATGTCACGATGAAGGCTTTCTTCAAACGATCATATTCGTTCTTAATAAAAACGAGTCTTGAGCTCGACGCGTTTGGCCGACGTTTACAGGTTTAAAGATTCTTTGCTTCGTTAACGGCGTTTTCGACTTCGGTCGTTGAGAAGAATCTAGCCAGCTAACGTTCGAGATACGAGTGATGCCGATTTGTCTCCGGAGAATATCGCGGTCTGTCCTCCGTTTCGTGATCGCAAAATCCTGGAAGGACCGGCGTGAGTTATCTCAGCACGCTGCTTGTAGATAGAACGTGACGATAAGAAGTGCAACTTTTGTTTGCTGTTGATGCGACGGGATGTGCTGGGAAATTTCCCAGTCAGAAATTGGGAATTCCGAGTCGAGCAGTAGGAGTCAGAAGGAGACGACAAACCGACTTCTGTCAGAGTCGGCTCCGTCTGGACAAACTGTCCACCGCGCAAATGGACGAGCGTGAGGAAACGGACCACCTCGTTCGATCTGCAAAGCCAACACCACTAGGAAGCTTCCCAAGCGCACTGATACACGAGCAGAGTCTGGAGCGCCGAGCTCCAAGCTGGAGCAGCTGCGACTCTTTGGCGTTCTTCCCCAGACGGGAAGCCTCTTTACACACGTTCGTGGTTGTAAATGTACGAATCTATGCACAGGATTGTTTCGAGTTCATTTTCACAACAGCTGGACCCGACGCGCTCCTGATGTTGTATCGAGACTCAACCCGTCACGGATGTCTGTCTATCTATCTATTTATTTATTTAATCAGGTATCAACATGTCTGACCGATTTCAGAACTCACTACTGCACTAACACTAACCAGATCTTCTCATCTCAGGTCATTTAGAGCTGGTGTTCGTCATTTATAAATATTTCCACTGATAAAACTCATCGACACTGCATACAGAGACCTTCTCATTTCCCTTCACTTCAACTTCCTAACCTCGTTTCATTTCCTTTTTTATTTATCCAGACAGACCGGAGCTAACCCTAACCTCGGATTCGCGTGACTTCTCAGGTGTGTGTGTGTGTGTGTGTGTGTGTGTGTGTGTGTGTGAGATGCACCTGTGATTTGATTGACAGCTGAATAACATAAGGACGAGTCCTGAGCTGCACCTGCTCCCCACACATTCGCCGAGCACAAGGGCTCATCATAAATACTGTAGGAAGGTTTGTTTGTTTACAATAATAATAATAATAATAATAATAATAATAATAATAATAATATACACTGTATAGTTTTTATTAATTTCTGCATTCTTCTGAATCCCTATTCTTTTATACTTAATACTTTTGTATGTGTTTGAGAGAGAGAGAGAGAGAGTGTGTGTGTGTGTGTGTGTGTGTTATCGATATTGTATTGTAAAGTGTGTTACTCATGACAGTGATGAGTGTGTGTGTATTTAAAGTGACACTTCTGTGATGATTGTACTGGGTGATGTAATGGATGATTAAAGAAGTCGATGAAAAGAAATGTAAATGAAATGAAATTCTTTAAAAAAAAAAAAAATCTAGAGTGTGTGTTTGGAGAATGTGGTGCCCCCTAGTGTACACACACACACATACACATTAAAACAGTGTCATTAAACAAGGAGTCATTTACAAATCAGGAAAACTTGAATAAGGAATGTTCTGAATATTTTCCACTGCTGTACTGCTCTTTCTGTGTGTGTGTGTGTGTGTGTGTGTGTGTGTGTGTGTGTGTGTGTGTGTGTGTGTGTAAAATCAGGCCGACACAGTTGACAGCACTCGCTCTTTCAGGAGCTCGGGATTAGTGTTTGCTCTTTCGCCTGCAATCAGAGGTGGGTTTAACCTTCTTAAACGCTGCCCTTTTTAATGGAGACTTTATCGTCTGCGCCGTTTCCGAAAGGACAGGGCTACACCTCCTGGAATTTATCTGCTTTCATCTTTTCTGACATTTTGTGAAACGAGATTACATTCGGACAGTTACGCAGTAGACACGCTGTAAAAATACATGTCTAAATAAATAATAATCATGTCAACTTGACGGTAATTTACAGGCAGCGGAGTTGCAGGTGGAAGAACCGCACAAAGGGAATGGTAAATATTGAAGAACACCTCCACTCTAACGTCCAATTCGACTCACTTCACTGAATCGATTAAGCTTCTGAACACGATACGGTACAGCGCAGTCCGGTCAAAAATGTGCAGTACCGCTGTCGGCGCGTTTCGAAAAGGACACGCCCACTACCGTTAACGACTTTCGGCTCCGTCTGTCAGCGAGCGGACGATGAAGAGCAGAGGCGGGGCTTTTTGTTACAAACCTACGCAGGTTAGTACAGGAAGTGAAGTCTGGAATCACTAACGAGTCGTTTCAGCCGTTCAGAATCGATTCCATCTTTTAGGAGTCGATAACTCCGTCTGTCGTTCGCTTCGATTTTTAATACTTTTCAGACTAATTACATTCGCAAACAGCTACGTATAACAACACGCTACATGAAAGGGAATATTTGGGAAAAACCCATCATAGGTGCACTTGTGTATTGTTAAAAAAAGAAAAGAAAAATCCTCAACAAAACATGCACGTAAAAATAAAATAAAATGAATTAAAAAAACAATGATGTCTTGCTTATAGATTAAAAAAAAAAACAACAACGCACATAAAGTGACAAAAAGACAAAAACAACTAAAATGTGTCATTCTTGTTTGTCAGTCGATTCCCGCGACTCTCTAAACAAGAACCGGTTCGCACGAGTCGACTCATTTGGTGAATCGAATCATCTCAACTCTCCTCTCCTCTCCTGACAGCATCCTGTGCGCTGAACACCGCGCAGCTCGGCTCGGGCTGCCTCCCTTCATCTGTATCGGGTTGTTTTCATGTTGTTTGATTTGTATCACGTGCTTCAGGAATTTCGGCTCTCCAGGCTTCAGTGGTACAGAAGGATGATGATCGCTTTCAGGAGAAACACTCTGCTCCTGCTTTTCCTCCTCCTCCAGGCGCACGGTAAGACTCCTGATATTTTTTTTTTGGGGGGGGGGGGTCGGTTTTGAGGTTAAAAGTCGTCTGTATATTTATTTATTTATTTATTTATTTATTTATTTATGTTTAAAAGGTTTCACACACATTAGAGTCGCGTCCTTTAAAGCACCGCAGAGCCGTTCGTGGTTCTTCCCCGTGTCCGAAAAATGGGCGAGAATTTCTGAGATTAGGAAGTCATTCGGACTGAAAAGTTTGGAGATGTCCAAGATGACTTCAATGACTGAAATCCTTTAAACCATACGATTTATTAAAGTTCTTGTATTTACTGAATTCCTAGCCTACTCTCATAAATAAATAAATAAATAAATAAATAAATAAATGCATAAATAAAGGTGCTTTTCCTTGCTGCATGTTTTTTTTTTGTTGTTGTTTTTTACTTTGTTGTTTATTTACATCTACATAAAAACCTTCCCATCGTCATCAGTCTAACCTGTACACCGCATCCACTTCCCCAGGTGGTCGTCGGTTCTAGGTATCGGGTATACCAGCCCGGTGATGAGGAACAGTCCGGTGTGGTGCGTCTAGTTACTGGATGCATTGAATAATAAGGGGTTAAAGTATGTCTCGTGTAATAATGATACAAACCCCCCCCCCCCCCCCCCCCCCCCACACACACACACACGTGCGTCCTCACAGGTTCGAGGTCCTTTGGCGTATTCGGACCGGACACGTCGTCAGTACGTGGAAGAATGACAGTATGTCGAGTTGCTTGTGTTGAATTATTCACGCTGGAAACGCCATGAGCCTGCTTTTACACGCAGGGTAAGCAGCGTTGTCCTGAAGCGCGCTCACGACACGGCGTAATCCGAGTTTAATAACACGCGCCGCTTTATAATGGTCGTGCGCTCCAGTTTGCTGCGTTGTTAATGAGTAATCAGCCTTCAGGAGGTTAATAATCCCGCTCCCGGAGACATCCTGTCGAAGCTGAGGAGAGTTTAGGCGAGTTCTAGGTTTTGTGACTTTTTAGACAGGATGAAATCTGACGCGGCGGATTGATGGCGATGTTTGTAGCCAGGTCGGGGCTGGGGTTCCTCTGGGTTCTCGGGTTTCCTCCGACCGAGGTGGACTGGAGCAGTGAATTATCCCTGAGTGTGGATTCAGGATGTTCAGGATCGGTTTATCCGTAAAATCTAGGAGCATCGTCGTAGAGTCATCAGTC
>NC_030444.2:2221304-2233804 GCF_001660625.3 Ictalurus punctatus
GAGAGGACAGGCTGTTCCGCCGGCTCTTCCGGAAGTATAATCAGTTCATCCGGCCGGTGGAGAACGTGTCGGACCCGGTGACGGTGGAGTTTGAGGTCTCCATCTCTCAGCTCGTCAAAGTGGTAAGAACCGTGTCGTGTCAAGTCAAATCAAGTCGGGTTTAAAGGTATACGATGACGTCCGCGTTCTTGTTTATGCCAGGAAAAATATATTCCAGGCTTCTCGGCAGCTCCCGATTCTTTCTCGACACTGAAACCTGTACACGTTGCAGTCGTGACGAAATTCTATAAGCAAAAGTTCTCCAGGCTGCAAACTTTGGTTATTTTTATACAAGCTGAATTTCAAACCCAACCTAGATGTTGAGCTCTGTTTACCTCCAGAACTGAAAAAGAAAATCGACCCAGAATTCGGAAATATTTCCAGTCCACTGGTAGGAAAAAAAGTCACCGATGAGATTACAGCTCCAGACCTACGCTGATGGGAGTCGAGGAGAAGATCTGGAAAAATAGAGATGATATATATGTATATATATTTTTGGGGGAAGATGCATACAGTAGGCCAAAACTTCAACAACAATCAAACTGCTTCCTGACTACATAGCATGTTCCTTAAGTTTGTTAGATAAAAACACCCCCCCCCCCCCCCCCCCATGCCGAACTGAGGTTGTCCCGTTCTGTAGTAAGAAATGAATTCTAATTTATTTCTAGCTACTAACTACTCTAACTTTGATCATGTTGATATAATTCCAGACTTAATCTAATAAGACCACCCACACCATGTATCGTTAAAACCCGAGAGTTGACCTTTCTACAGAACTAAGATTCTGCAGAGCTTCGCCCCCCTCGTGTTTGAATCGGTGAGTTCAATCAACCGAGCGAATCGGCGGAGCGATCCGAGCGAATCGTTTCGTCGAACTGACTCGGACGATTCGGATCACCGCAAAGGTTTCGACTTTACGCTAAAGCGTTCCGCGAGCGCTTTGTGTACGTTAGCCAGAAAACTCCTCGAATCCCCTCAAAATATCTTCCACGATCAGCAAATTCGGCTATAAGACACGAGTGTTCAGGTTTCTCATCAGCGTCTCATCTTATGTTGGATATACAGTGCGATCTCCAGGAAAATTCCTGCACCGTTTCCTTTTCTTTTCATTTAAATTTCCATCACCAGCAGGCCAGAGAGTGCAACAGGGCTGAAATTTCCACTCGTAGCTCCCAGGATGCCCGGCAGATACTGTCCTTAGAGCTGCGGATTAAATTATCCTCTCCACAGTTAGCTCTCCGTAGCCGCAAGCTTTCTTTCCTGAAAAGACCTCTAGCCTGCATTCATATCGGTCTGAACATGTTCCCGTTCACCAGCCCTCACTCATGTTCCGATACTTTTACAAACAGGATGTATCAGATCGACTCCATGACTGAGCTAGACGTGTCTTCCTTTTCTATTTTCTATATCTGACGTCCCGTTTTTATTTTAGCTCACTCCTCCATTTCCAATCTAGCAAGCCCGCTAGTTAGCATGCTAATACTCGGTAAACTCGGTAAGTAAATTAGCTAGCTTATTAGCTAGCTTATTTCTGTGTGCGAAGGTCAGTGAGAGCAGGTGAGACCAGTATTGGAATGGAGATGTCAACATGACACCTTTCTTTTTCCTTTCTTTTCTTTTTTAACTTAGCTAGTTAGCCTACTAGTTAGCATGGCAGATACTTCATAGAGTGGATGTTTAGCTAGCATATTAGCAAGCAAGCATCGAGGGAAATTTAAGATAGGTATTGCAATAGAGACATTAAGTTTATCTGTATTAGACGTCACATTTTGTTCTCTCTACGTCTCTGTGTCCCTTTTCTTTCCCTTTTACTCTAGGATGAAGTCAATCAGATAATGGAGACCAACCTGTGGTTACGACATGTAAGTGATCTACTGGATGTGTGTGTAAAGTGCAGAAATCTCGCATTTACAAGGTGGTCTACCAGTAAGGTGCTTACCCGGTCCCGTGTTTCGGTCCCGCAGAAACGTACCTGACAAAAACCTGGCTGACGTATCGTGTAAAACGATGACGGGCTTGAGTGCGAGCTGAGCAGATGCACTGAACCGTACCGTTCACATCGAACATAAGAATGGGGGGTGGAGTGAGTGGGTTTTACTGTAGCATGGGTGTTGGTTCCAGATGTTCCTGATCTCCTGGGATTCACACACACACACAGCGGAGTCTCTAGAGTCCGGACCGAATCGTGCGATGGAAACACCTTCAGAGGAAATGGGCCGACTGGTTCAAGCTGACCAGAATCCTACAGTAACTCGAATAACCGGCGTTTACACCCGTGGCGAGGAGAAAAGCATGTCCGAATGGAAAGCACGTCGAACCTTCGAGCAGATGGGCCACGACAGAAGTCGTCCACATCAGGTTTGAGTCAAGGACCGGAGCCTGTGGTTCTACAGGGTGCAGGATGAGACATTTAGAGGCTGTCGATACACGCCAGGCACCATCTTTAAAAACACGATCTTTCGCCGTCCGGTTTCGGTGACGCTGCACTGACGTAGGTCAGCGCTCTAATGCACGTCTTTTTCGTATCGGATGAAATGCGATTGGCATTAAACTATAATAACACTCGGTGCGAAAGAATGACACCCGGTTCTGTCTCGTCAGACGGATAATAGCCGAGGGGATTGTTCTGCAGTTCGACTTGAACACAAATTCAACATTTCATTCTAGAAAAGTCAATTCTGATGCACTTCTGTTTCCCACCCTACTGTAATGTGAGAGATTTATATATTTATACAGAGAGACAGCAGGTGTTTTAGAGTGTGTGTGTGTGTGTGTGTGAGAGAGAGAGAGAGGTTTTTATCTATGTGTATATATGTGAGTGTTGGAGATGAAGGACAAGAGCTTTAAAGATTCCCGGTGTATGCGCCTCTTGAACTTATGAACTCGGGTGTTGTTCAGCGTTTCTGGAGGAAATCCATTTAGCTGTTAATAATTGATGTATTTTATTTCCCCGTGCTGCTAAAAAAAAAAACACAAAAAAACCCTTTAACTCTTCGAGCAGCGACGCACAGCGGACATGCTTTTCTGCTCACCACGGTTGTAAAGAGTAGCTCGAGTGGTGGTGGTGGTGGGGGGGGGGGGGGGGGGGGGGGGGGGCGAAGGATTTGTATTATGAGTGAACTGTAGCAGCACACACATACGCACGTTTACACATCTTAAAATCCTTGTAAGGACGTTCCATTGACACAATTATAAAAAAACACGTATTAAAACGACGACATGTCGTTCATTATTCCCACCACGCTGTCTATAGGCAACAATTTCACGTTTTTAAAAAAAAAAAATGCACACCCCTACTCTCGAGAAACAGTTACGGCATTTCTCCTGTTGTATCACGAGCGTGTTTTTTCGACGTACCGCGTGTGGATACAGTGTGACTATCAGTCACGCTGTGGCAATGAATCACATCCTGCTCAAGATGAGGGACTTTCATGCGAAGACACACGGCACGTCTTCATACATAAATAATTCATAACCGGATGAGTGACTGCGTCTAACTCGGGGAGAGATGGAGAGAAATGTAGAGAGAGATGAAGGATTGTGACGTACTTTTCCAAGATGTAGCGCATCATGCCTAGCGAATGCTAAAAACACAGTGTAACTGACTTGGACTCTGTGCTGGAATGAGAGGACCTTGGAATTTAAGGACCCCTACCTCTGATGGGCATTTAAAATGTCCACACTAACAATGTTTTATATATATATATTGAAGACACAGTTGGGTGTTTGATAGCCAGGACGAGTGGCGCAAATGAAAAGCGCTGTTGTTGTGCAGACGGCGAACTCCAATCACGACGGTCCCACTCCTGGAGACGGCTAAATTGGCTGTTCTCTTTGAGTGGGAGGGGTGGCGCTAACTCATTCCCTGTCAACCGGAGCGACACTAACCACTCACGAGCATCTGTGAGCCCGTGTATCCTAGAGTGTTTGAGAGTACGTTGTGGCAGAGCGTGAGCAGTAGTATGAGACGTGGTGGCTTCACTTGTCTGGGAGGAAGCGAGTGCTGTTCTTCACCCCTCGCCGTTTGGTAGCTATTCGGTAGAACCCTTTTGGTCGAGACTTAATTGCCCCACATTCTAAATCGCTTTGATCTGCAGCCAGTAGAACCTGTTACGAGTGGCTCTCGCTGACTCACCAACAAATGGTGAAGTACTGCAAGTAACCCGTGTATTCCATACAGGGATCTTGGCGTAAGTTCCTGCTGGGTATCAACAAGGAATCTGCAACCTAACGATTCCAATATTGTTCTCCCAATTTGGTTATTAGACAAATCCCTCCTTCTGGCTAACCACACAACCAGAGAGTGTGAACGCCAGAATGTGCTTCCTCTGAGACACCTGAAGCCAGCCACCCAATCGTTTTGCTCACGCTACATCAGAGGGCAGCGTAACACCCTCGGAAGAAAGGCCTACCTCACCTCTTCTGCGTACACGAGTTGGCCAGGGTTACTCTGATTGACAGGGGACAGAGTGATACCATCCCTCTTACCTAGCCAGACGTTCGCCCTCGCGAGCTCTAGACTAGAAGGTTTCCTCTCGGTTACGGTGTCGGAATAGACCCGTAGTGTTGACACGCGACTAATTTTGTTTTGTAGATATGGAACGACTACAAACTGAAATGGTCTCCGGCAGAATTTGACGGCATCGAGTACATCAGGGTTCCATCCAATAAGATCTGGAGGCCTGACATTGTGCTCTACAACAAGTAAGCATCTTCGTTCGGGCGAACGGGACCGAGTCGTAGAGGGGTTTTTTTTGGTTACAAATTTAGGAAGCTTAAAAAAAACCCCGAACGCTTGAGGAAGCTTTATTTAAAAAATAAATAAATAAACCGTGCATACTTATTTCGATTCCTGTCATTTTGAAAGGATTGGGGGAAACATTTAAAGGACAGTTCTAGAAGGTGAGAGAAACTGGGGGTTCTGTAATCTCTCAAAATGATATGTGGACCGTCTTTAACCACCTTATTGCCGCAGTGCTGTGGGTGACTTCTTGGTGGAAGACAAGACTAAAGCTCTGCTGAAGTACGATGGCACCATCACCTGGGTCCCTCCAGCCATCTTCAAGTCCTCCTGCCCGATGGACATCACCTACTTCCCGTTTGACTACCAGAACTGCTCGATGAAGTTCGGTTCGTGGACGTACGACAAGGCCAAGATCGACCTGGTGCTGATTGGCTCCAGGGTCAACGTCAAGGACTTCTGGGAGAGCGGCGAGTGGGAGATCATCGACGCGCCAGGCTACAAGCACGACATCAAGTACAACTGCTGTGAGGAGATCTACACGGACATCACGTACAGCTTCTACATCCGCCGCCTGCCTCTGTTCTACACCATCAACCTCATCATCCCGTGCCTCCTCATCTCTTTCTTGACCGTCCTCGTCTTTTATCTTCCGTCGGATTGTGGCGAGAAAGTGACGCTCTGCATTTCCGTCCTCCTCTCCCTCACCGTCTTCCTCCTGGTCATCACCGAGACCATCCCTTCCACTTCTCTCGTCATCCCCCTGATCGGCGAGTACCTGCTCTTCACCATGATCTTCGTCACGCTCTCCATCGTCATCACCGTCTTCGTGCTCAACGTGCACTACCGCACTCCCACCACGCACGCCATGCCTTCCTGGGTGCGAACCGTCTTCCTGCGTGCCCTGCCCAGAGTTATGCTGATGAGACGTCCCATGGACCAGTCGGAATCCTCCGGAAAAGCCGGTTTGCCCGAGGGATCGTCTGCGGATGGGGACGGGAAGAAACGGAAGAACAGTTGCAGCAACTGTTTGGAGTTCGGCGAGGGGAAAGCGAGGGAGGGGGAGGTGAAGAAAGGGGCGTGTCCGCGCCATCCGACGAAAGAGCCCGCCGAAGGGGATTGTGGGAAACCGAGTCGGCAGCTGAGCGCCGTTAACACCGTGGTGGCGTTTTCGGTAGTGTCGCCTGAAATCAAGCAGGCCATCGAGAGCGTCAAGTACATCGCAGAGAACATGAGGAGCCGCAACAAGGCGAAAGAGGTGAGCTCACACACACTCTCACACTCTCGCACACACACACACTTTCGCAGATTTTATCACAGTATACAGTCGCATCACAAACTTTACCGTTGTAACATTTGTCTTTTCATCCCTCCATCATCTTTCTTTCTTTCATGCCATCCTTTCTGTTTTTCCTTTCTTCCTCTCTCCATCCATACCATATCTCTTTCATCCCCTCGTTTTTCTTTTTTTCTTTTTTTTTCTTTTTACTCCATCCATTCTTTCTGTCATCACTGCACCCTTCTCTTTCACTTTCGCTCCTTCTTTGTCTTGTGTCTCATCCCTGGACTCTCTCTCCTTTCTTCCATCCCTCCACTGAGTCACTGTTGTTTCCTTCCAATCGTTCTTTCACATCATCCAGCTAGAGCTTAGATAAAGCCCCCTCCAATCACGTCACGTCACGTCACGTCACTTCGCCGCGATGTCACAGACAGCGAAGATCCCCATTAGCATAAAATCGGTGCCTACAGATGAGCTTTGCGTCTACAAATACGGCGTCCTCGGTGTTCGATATGGAAATCCTACTCGCCTCTTTATCCCGCTTTCCCTCCTTCTCTTCGTTGTGATGCGGTAGCTCAGCGAGGTGTCTCTCTCTCTCTGTCTCTCTCTCTCTCTCTCTCTCTCTCTCTCTCTCTCTCTCTCTCTCGCGCGTTGCTAGCGTGATCATAACGATGGATTGTTAACGTCCTCTTTCCTGTCCTTTTCTTCTTTCATTCTAGGTGGAGGATGATTGGAAGTACGTTGCCATGGTAATCGACCGAATCTTCCTGTGGGTGTTCGTGCTGGTGTGTGTTCTCGGAACAATGGGACTCTTCCTCCAGCCTCTCATCAGTTTCTTCGCATGACAGCTGACTGGATCGCACGTTCCGCTCGCTCGGATTCAACCGATCACCCGAGTCACTGACACACGAGTTTCTAAACGCATTTCTAAATTTCTAAATCACCGAGAAGAAACGGAGGACGTATACTCTCGCATTCTGACCGCTTTACTCCAACCAAATCGGATGTAACAAAAAGCGTGTTTTTGTTTATTTTTTTAAACCAAACTAACGTGGAAATGTTTCTATTTACATTGCTTTCTCTTATCTCACCACCTGCCTGCAAAGGAGCCGGTTTAACGAACACGGCGGTAATGCGTCTAAAACCGAGCTAGCTAATTGTGATTCCTTCACGCCATGAATGTCAAGCTGTTGGAAAGCTACACTGTATGGCCGAAAGTATTGAGTTCCATCCACCCGGGTACACCCGGGACAGGGTGCTAATCCATCACGTACGCGTTCACATCCCATTCCAAATCCATGCGTATTAACACGGAGTTGGCCTCCACATTACAGCCTCCACTCTTCTGTGAAGGCTTTCCACAAGATTTTGGGAATCTGTGCCCGTTTAGTGGCATGCGCTACTTCAGCTGGCGCCTCAATCGCATACACATTCACACACCCACCCGCTCGTACGCTACGGACGCGCCGATCAGCCGTGCATGTCTTTGAAAGCCTTCCCAGAAGAGTGGAGGCTGTAATAGTCGTAAAGAGGGAGCCGACTCCATATTGCTGTTCTCTTTGCAGACGA
This sequence comes from Ictalurus punctatus, assembly GCF_001660625.3. Taxonomy (NCBI): domain Eukaryota; kingdom Metazoa; phylum Chordata; class Actinopteri; order Siluriformes; family Ictaluridae; genus Ictalurus; species Ictalurus punctatus. The sequence continues at coordinate 2,228,933 of NC_030444.2, forward strand.
GAGACACGCCGTATTTCATTTCAGGAAAGTCTTTCGTTTTAAGAACGATCGAAAGTCGTTTTTTCCCCCCCGTATAGATCCCAACAGCTTGACGGGTCGGGCCGAAATCAGTGGCGTCGAACCTTCGCCCTAACCAGACGACCTGCTGATCTCTACTCAGGAAAATGAAAGGTCGTTTTCACACTTAAATATTTATCTCTTTTTGCTCCACAAGTCAGGTACGTTTTGGCGACGTGCGAAAACTGCCTCCGGGTTTGAGAGCGGCCCGGAGATCCGACTCCTCGTCCTCTTGAGAACGGCGGTCTACGATCCGCTTCAACCAAACGGCGATTTGGTCCGAGTCACGTGACCGTGGAAGCCGCCCACTTAGAACACGCTTAGTTCGACTTACTTCCTGTTTCGAGTCTCATAATGGTCTGATAACGACTCCTGCACGATCCCAAAAGTTCTGCCCCCCCCCCCCCCCCACTACCCCCCACCCCATCTCAGTCTCCGAGACGTCTGTAATCCCTATCTCGACGTTTACGAAAGCACAATGTTCTTGTTTGCAGCTGTTTGTACGTCTGTAAATCCGTTTTTCTTCACTGATGTCCTTGAATTAAACGAATTCCGAACGAAGCGCTGTCACTGTTTGGGTGTGTGTGTGTTTACTGATTGGGGAAACTCTAATGTCATGTTAATCTCTGGCCGCCTTCGCCGGTGCTTTTGAAGTGAAAGGCGCATTATCATAAGCGTCTCTTGAAGGCGAACGTAAACGCGACTCCGTGTCTGGTCGGATTTCCGCACGCCGTGTGGATCAGCGTTCGTGTAAGCGTGACTTTTCCTCACACGGCGGAGTGAGTACGCGCATTTTTTTTTTCTCCCTGTCCTGCTAACGTGGCTAATCACGTGCATGAGTATGGTGCAGATGAATGCGTCTTAAACGGTAAGTATCCGCCACGAGCTCACGCAAAGCGCAGACGTAAACGTTACTATTTACGCCGCACCACGTGATTCTCGAATCCGGTCGGTCGGAAGCACGGATCGTTCCGGATGTAACGTGAACGGCGGGTTGATGTTAATGCGCTGGTTCTAATACGTTCTCGTTTCTATAGCGACATCTCATTCATAGGGACTTGTACATCAGACACTCAACATAATCTGAGACTAATAAACCTTTTTTTAATTATTTATTTCAATAAACCTGTATCGTACCCTGTCGTTCTTCCGTATAACAGCATTATTCCTTACTTACGGAAGGAGTCTCCAGTGTCGGCGCCCTGAAAACTTACACGCAGCTAGAAACGATACAGTAGCGTACAGTACAGTACTGTTCCAATGTATGTCCTACAAAGTCCAGTGATACTTCTACAAATAACGTCTACAAATAAAAATAAATGTTTTTTGTTTTTTTACACTAAAAAAAGTTGTAATCTATATTTGTAAAAAAAAAAATTGAAAAAGTATTTAACACAACAGCTGCGTTTTAGTCAAATAATAAATTACGAAATGAAACGAACACTACGGGGTTTTTTTTTCTCCCTAAAAAGACGTCATTTATCACGACGTCGACGTCCTCTCGTCGCATCGCCCGGTCCTTATGGATATGGCGCGAATGAAATGCGCAGAATAAATCCTCATACGAATTGAGCGCTGCAGTACGGAAAGCTAACTTTATACAGAACGTTCTACTCAGACCTTTTTAAAAAAATTAATTTATTTATTTTTAACTTTGCGATCGTGAGCGATCATTTTCGGTTCCTTGCGCCGCTGTCTCCGGTTAATTCTAGTAATAATTTAAGTAACGGTCAATGTTCAATCAAAATTATAGGGTTGATTACTAATTATTGAGCTAATATAAAAAAAAATTCTTAAAAAAAAAAAAAGAAGCTTTTACTTATCTGTATCTATCAATCTATATACATATACGGATATATATGCGCGCACACACACACACACACACACACCAAATCTGCTGTACTGATCCCCTCGCACTCATGGTCAGGAGTTCCAGTCACACGTTTTGGGCCGGTGGCACGTTACCCGGATCTCACCGCAGATGGAAATGTTTTGAAGAGCCGTAAGCGCTCCAGCTCCCTAATTAATTCCCGTTATAGCTTCGTCACGCACGAAAAACAAAAGCAACAGGATCAGGGAGCTTGTGAAATAAACAAATTTTATAATCTGACGCTAAGATTAGGGGGGGAAAAAATCCATTTTATGTAAATGAGCGCATCACAGGAATAAATATCGGGAGCGCTGCGTCATAAGTAGGTTGAAAAGATGTGAAATGAGAGGGTTGTGTCTCAGGGGCATCACACACACACACACACACACACACACCTACACACCTGCTCCTACCATTCTGAGTGCTAATTTAGCATGATGTGCAGCAAACGTTTGTGCTAAATCAATAACAACAACTGTTGTGTAATGCTAAAACTTGAGTCACCCAATTAGCCGCGGTATAATGCTAGTTCTCTTTGCTAACCGAATCGACGCGAGTTTATAACCTGTTTACTCTCGCAGCCATGTTTACACGCTGTGATTTCTGGGTTAAACCTGGTTGTTTGCTAGTTTATTTGTTAGCTTATACACAGCAGGTGCTGATTACTGACCCATGATGCCAGTTCAGGCGTTAGACGGTTTATTGACGTTGCCCGTTCCTGCGTTAGCCCTTTCACGCTAATGCTAATTTCTGGGACAAACTACTGTTAGAAATCTACTTCATGCTCTAATGCTAATCTGTCATTCAGCCATTTTCATATAGTGCTGTAGTAAACCTCAGCGTGGTCTCTGTAATTAGTTTTTTTTTCTTCAGTGAGGTGTTAGGGATAGAATGCTTTTAATCTATGTGTGTGTGTGTGTGTGTGTGTGTGTGTGTTCATGCATGGATATGCGCCTCTAATCGGATCAGGGACTCATTGACTTAATGGCCTTTTGAACAGGACAGCACACGACGTGTCTCTCTCTCTGTCTCTCTAGAGACGGAGACACAGATTTCGAGAGAGAGACGTATAAAGACAGACATATCTGTATATCTGTGTGTGTATAAATATGTCTCTCTCTCTAGCTGTCTCTGTCTGTCCCCCTACTCTCTCTCTCTCTCTCTCTCTTTCTCTAAATCTGTGTGTGTGTTTCTCTTTCTCTCTCCGTCTCTTTTGCTCAGTGTGTGTGTGTGTGTGTGTGTGTGTGTGTGTGTGGTGGGGGGGGGGGGGGGGTTACTATATATGGAAGCAAAGATTTTTTTTCTCACAGCAACAGCATCCCCGTCCTCATGGGTTGCCATATTTCTGACAGATCTGTGTGTCTGCTCACCCACCGACCTTCTCACACACACATGCACACACGCACACACACCTGGGTCTAACAATCCTGAGGTGTCGACTTCACACCTATTAGATAGATAGCGAGAGAGATATCCATAGATAACGTTCATAAGCGGACGTTTCTGTGGAATTCTCTAGTAAATATCCCTCGCCTTCACTCGCTGCTGATCTTCACACACACCTGGATTGAATTTCAGCTCCGATCTCATTGACGTCGCACTGTACATCCTGCGTACGTGATTCGGTAGTGTTAGCGTCGGCGCTGTGGGTATCGCTACCGCCTCGAAGCTGGTTCGCTCCTCAGCTGTGTGGATTAAAGTGCTCGGGTGGACTGTTTACTCTAAATCCTCTCGACGGACCGGCGTCCCGTCCTGTATCCCCACCTCGCCTCATACACACCATCCTTTTTCCTTCCGGTGCTTTGACATAGATGCTAACCGCTAACGTCAATCAGTGAGAAAACACCTTTAGCTTTGACTTATGAGCATTTCCTTCACCTCAGTACGCGAGTCTTGCTGGGGTTTATGAGTATAACCAGTGACTGGATGTATTTGCGTAACATTCGATACGTCCGAGAGACGCAACGCTGCACGACGTAACGTTACACAACTGAACAAATAGCATCTTAAATTGTAGCTCGATGCCAGAATTATACCCTGTAGATATTCCCCTGCGGTAAATAACATGAGCTACGTGCACTCCGAATGTGTTTATTGGGCTTCATGCCCTCTGGACCATTAACACACACCGCAGTAACCGGCACTGCGAACACGTTTTGTACTCGGCGCTTAATGATTATCCAAATCTTCTCTATAAACTCGGTCCTCCCCAGCACATCTGAGTAATAACGCAGCACGCCGCACAGCTGGAGCCACGATGAGCGCCGCCGCCGCCGTCCCTAAATAGAAGTGCATTTGTGTTCAGGCGAAATGTTTATGACACATTTATGAATAATAACATGCGAGTCTGGCTCAGAGGACGGGGGAAGTGGGTCTGAAGTGATTTAAAATGATTTGAAATGTCTTCATTTCTTCAGTAAGAGCTTAGGTGGGATCTGTGTGTGTGTGTGTGTGTGTGTGTGTGTGTGTGAGAGAGAGAGAGTGACTAGGCTGTCAGATGTCAGAACGAATTTCACGGTTTATATACCATTCAAATTTTCTCAATATTTCAGTGTTTCACCCAACACTGATTTCTGACTGAGCGTGTTTACTGTAATGCTAGATCTGACTGAGCGTGTTTACTGTAATGCTAGATCTGACTGGGCGTGTTTACTGTAATGCTAGATCTGACTTGGCGTGTTTACTGTAATGCTAGATCTGACTGGGCGTGTTTACTGTAATGCTAGATCTGACTGAGCGTGTTTACTGTAATGCTAGATCTGACTGAGCGTGTTTACTGTAATGCTAGATCTGACTTGGCGTGTTTACTGTAATGCTAGATCTGACTGGGCGTGTTTACTGTAATGCTAGATCTGACTGAGCGTGTTTACTGTAATGCTAGATCTGACTGAGCGTGTTTACTGTAATGCTAGATCTGACTGGGCGTGTTTACTGTAATGCTAGAT
>NC_030444.2:2241304-2248804 GCF_001660625.3 Ictalurus punctatus
CCAGCGCGGTCTGTGATCCGACCAGCCGGTTGGGTAGAGAGATCCGTTTCTGCGTGGACTTCATCACGGCGAAGGGTCTCTCTAAATCTCGACGCCGGTCCGATGGCTTGTGTACTGATGAGCTCCTGGACATCCGTCAGGGACATCTCGCTGCCACACCGGTCCGTGCTAAAGATAGACGGGGACATGCGAAAATCGCCGTGTTCGAACATCAACTTATGTAAAAAAAAAAAACGTTACGAAACGCATCACGCTAAAAAGCCGTCTTTCGCTTCTAGCTTGAGTAACGTGTGTGAGAAAATACAATACGGTACAAGGCTCCTACGGACAAGCTCTTATATCCTCATGCCAAAGGATTCGCAAGGAATCTACAAGTGTACACACACACACACACACACACACACACAACCCTTTGGAGGATCATTTCTTCTTCCCACCTGGGTCCTTATAAGAAGACATGCAGCAGGCGAGCACCTGCTGTTACACACACACACACACACACACACACATCCCTACGTGAGTCAGAAACAGACCACATCTATGCACACACCCACTCGTGCATGATTACACACACACACACACACACACACACACTGACACTGCCAGGCTATGGAGCATAATTCCTCACGACAGGTCGTCTCGCATCACTCGCCGTTCGTTCCCAAGTTATCGACCCACTCACTCTGTGTCTCCAAGGTTAAGGTGGAGCCGCTCTCACACGCCACGCCACGCCACGCCGTGCCGCGAGGACCCGTTCAATCGCCCGGGTTCACTCGACCGCTGTAATCAGCGTCTCATTTCCAACCAAGCCACTGGCCACGGATCCTCGACACCTTTAACCTCCCATGTTCCTCAGGGAGAGATCTGTCTGCGCAAATGATCTGAGGAATATTTCGAGTCGTGGATTATTCTCGAGTACCTACAGAGTATCGTTATTAAGTTGACGTGTTGGTTTTTTTTTTTAAATGAATACGTCAGAGGGCAAAAGTTCATCCCCTTGCACACACTTTCTGAATCAGGACCCGTTTACGCTCTTATTCCCGTAAACGTCTCGTCTCGTTACTGGGATCATGAATCATAAGGATCATAAATATATGGGAACTAGAGTGTTCAGTTATTTCTGGGATACTGCTCTGCTGAATGAGAGTGTGTGTGTGTGTGTGTGTGTGTGTGTGTGTGTGTGTGTGTGTGTGTGTGTGTGTGTGTGTGTGTGTGTGGTTGAGGAACTAGTGGTATGTGGATAGTCTGGGAAGACACTCCTCCTACCCCCAATGCATGCACACACACACACACACACACACACACACACACACACACACACACACACACACACACACACACACACACTTATGGGCAATCAGACACACACTCATTCCTTTCTGCAGTGGTGTAACTCTGAGCTGTTTGTCAGAATCAGCTAAAAGTCCTAAACTGCTGCCTCAGCGTTTCTCTTTATCTCCGTCTCCTTCTTTCTCTCGTACTCTCTGGCCGGATTTCTCTCCCTCGTTCTTTTCTTTCCCGAACCGTTTCACAACCCGTCCCTCACACTCTCCTCGAAGTTCACTCGTTCCGTCCTTCTTTCTCCACGGTCTTATCGTCTCGTTTCTCTCGCGCATTTACTCGCGCGTTCTCGTTCTGGCCCTCGTTACTTCATGAGCATTTTCATGCTCGTATTGTTGTCTATGCATACGTGTGTGTGTGTGTGTGTGTGTGTGTGTGTGTGTAAGTTTGGACGTGTGTTAGGGAGATCAGGTGCTGTGTTCGCATCCGATTTGATGAGCCGTCTGAGCTTCATTAGGTTCATTTTTCACACATCAACACTGAAATCTCTTCTTCACACTGGGTGCAATATTGACGTGTGTGTGTGTGTGTGTGTGTGTGTGTCCAAAGCCCATCAGCGTGGAGCTCCCCAGTGGCTCAGCAGGGAAACACATATACAGGTGAAGGATACACAATACACACACACACACAGTCACAGAAACATACTTGATTTGTGAGACTATGCTGTTGTGATCAGACTCTTCTTTCTTTTCTTTCTTTTCTTTCTTCAGTATGAAGCACTAGCTGATAAACTAAGCCATAATCATGTTACCACTTTACGAATGTATTTATTAAAGCGCGTATTTGGTGCAATCTAAAGCGACAGTTTTTCACCGAACCCCCCTCTCTATGGATAATTTAGAAATTTACAAGATGGCCGCCAAAATGAGAAATATATTCCGGTGGGTTTTTTTTTTTAATATATACCCCAGCGCTGTGGAATTCTCCGTTCGGATTCGTTTTCTACAAACGCAGCCGAAAAATTGTGCTAACACGTTACCGTTTCTATAGTAACGACGTAAACGGTGACTTGCACGTCGGACCCTCCACGTATATATTATTTTAACAGTTAATGGAAGGAGTCTCCAGTGTCAGTGCAGAGGAGTTTCTATGACTGTTTATAGCTGCTGTAACGTAAGCGATAGACACGTTTTGTTGACGTTGCACAACACTCAACGTGACTCCCGGGTAAATTGTCCGATGTTCAATAGACAACAAGTTGTAATTATTGGTAATAGAGTGTATCAAATATTTCAAGAAGAAAGAGAAAACATGAAGAGAAATAAGGTTCTTCAGATAGATAACGATTCTCAGCTCGCTCACGTTTATAACCGTGAAAACTCGCTGTGCTGCCAAAGTGGGCGGGGCATACTCTCAGTGCGTTCATGTCCTCCTGCGAAGTCGTAATTACGACGTCGGGTGCGTTGAAGTCACGGTGTTCCTTCTCTTAATTAACTCATCAAGGTTTGTTTGTTTTTTTTTTTAAACGACTACCTTCTAGTAGACAATGAAGAGCAAAGAATGTCCATCAGGTGTGTTTTGATTTGTTTGCATTTTTTAAAATGTTTTTTTTAAAAACAGTCAGCTTCTGAGACGAGTAAACGTTCGATTTCACCGAATCTACAGACGCTCCAGCTGTTGATTCCGCCGCGTTTTCTTACGACTCGGAGACGCGGCGCTCGAAGGAAATCCCGCTCGTGCAGTCATAACGACGTCGCGGTGGCGTCCGTGTGTAAAAACGATCGTTCTGACACGGACGTGCCGTCTGTTTGCCCTGTCGCACACACGTCGCGATGTCCGTGCGCTCAGGTATGTAGACGAGGGCGAATAGACTCGCTTTCCTCAGAGTGTGTTACGCGTCAGCGGGAGCGGCACGTGTTAGCCTTCCACCTCCGCTAGTTCGTAGCTGTGGAATTAGAGCTGAGTGTGTTGTATGGCAGGGAATGTTGTCGGGCTCTACGTAACACCTTTAAAGGTTCTCCAAGAAGGACAAACCAAAGATTTCACTCAGGTTTCGGGAAAGCGAGTCTATCTGCCCTCTTCCACATCCCTGAGCTCACAGATGCCCACAATTGGCTAATGTCTCTGTGATTGACAGGGGGACACAGATTAAGCCCCTCCCACCGAGAGCGCACAGACCATTTTCCCTGCTATGAATGTAGCATTATATCAGTATAAGTGATTAATGTGTTTTAAGTAAACAAAATAAAACATACAATGTCTTATTTTATCTATGAAGATGTGTGTGTGTGTGTGTGTGAGAGAGAGAGAGAGAGAGAGAGAGAGAGAGAGAGAGAGAGAGAGAGTGTGTGTCTCGGCATCCCCACTGGTCTTTCCTGCGCGTGCTCAGCGTTTTGCTCTGCGCGCGCGGGGGTAAAACACGCCGAGGGTAACGTGCAGAGAGAGAGAGAGAGAGAGAGAGAGAGAGTGAGAGAGAGAGAGCGCGCGCTCTCCAGTCCTCATCATTCATGCAGCGACTCCAGCTGCGACTCCTCCGCGGCTTCTCCCGGTAATGACGCGGGAAATCACGGCGGTCGCGTGCTCTCGATCCCCCTGCTGCGGGATGGCGGAGTGAACGAGGCGGAAGCTCCTGCGCGCGCGGCGCCACCATGCAGCTACCGATCGCAGCGCTGTGCCTCGCGCTCGCCCTGGCGGCCACCGGCGCTGCCGCCTCGGAAGGTATGAATCCGGTGTAACGGGACGGTGTTATAGAAGAAAAGATTTATTTATTTATTTATTTATTTAACTCACGTGGTTGGGTTTTGGGGGGCGGATTACTGGGGGGAGGATGGCGCGCGCACACAATCGAGAAGCGCGGTGGTGCGTAAAGCACGCGCACTGTAACGCATGACATATTAGTCATCGTGGATATCGTCCTGGACAGGAAGTCATGGACATGATATTTATTTATTTATTTATTTATTTATTTATTTATTCCACAGATGCATGAAAATTCACAATGCGCTCGTGGACGTTTTAGGTGTGCGCGTGCACGTGGTTTGTGTTGTGGCGGACCTAGTGCAACTGAATTACAGTTTGTTGGTAATGCCACACACACACACACACACACACACACACACACACAAAAAGTGTAGAAAAAGTTAAATTGGCTGGAGATGTGTGTGTGTGTGTGTGTGTGTGTGATTGATTGGCATCCCATCCCTGACCAGCTTTTAAATAACTAGATGAAGGTAAGCATCCTGACATTCCACAAAACGTGTCACTGTTCAGCAGAGAGATCCATGACCACAACATCCATCCATCCATCTTCTATACCGCTTATCCTTCCTTCAGGGTCACGGGGGAACCTGGAGCCTATCCCAGCGAGCATCGGGCACAAGGCGGGGGTGCCGATCCATCTCGGGGCACATGACCACAACGATGCACATTTCATTTCAAGGATAATGAAGACATCGAAGGCAAAACGAAGCTGAACCCAAGCAGCAAAACCTCGTCTAAGTCCATGTTTTATTCTAATCCTCTGACCTCGCTGATGCCGCAGCTCACTGTCCTCGTTCTCGTTGACATTTTGATGACGCCTCGTGTGCAGGGGGTGTGTATTGGTGATTGTGTGTGTGTGTGTGTGTGTGGTAGTATGTTGGAAAATGGAGACCATTTATTTGGTCTGTCAGCAAAGAAATATAGCATGCTGCAGGATTAGCTGGAGAGAGAGAGAGAGAGGGAAGACATCGTATTTACCACAAAAGCGGTGCCATCTTACAGTTGTAAACAAGTCGATAATTAGAAAAAGAAACAAGCTAGTGCTCTGTTGATAATGTATAAATGACAGATGGATATATTTGTGATCACATCATCATATTTACACATTCACAATTCAAAAAGACTTTCCAAAACCTTGATGTGCTGAGTGTGTGTGTGTGTGTGTGTGTGTGTGTGTGTGTGTGTGTGTGTGTGTGTGTGTTTTTATTAATCGGTAAATTCATCCGATGAGTTTCTATCTGTGCGTTTTTATTGTTTGCATGTGAGGTTGAGTAACACACGTTGAGGAAAACGCTATCTGCCCTCTTCTGCATACACGAGCTCACAGAAACCCACGATTGGCTAGTGATGCTGTGATTGACAGAGGAGACAGACTATGACCCTCCCACCTCGAGAGCACATGATCTCCCGGCCATGGATTGGCTGTGACATCATCCTGACTATTTCTCAATCCTGCAGTGAAGCCGAGGTGGTAAAATAAGCTTCACCCGGATGTTATACCTAATATCTGTGTGTTAGTGCTGTGAATATTTCGTGCTGTCATGGACAAGCCAATCACGTGGCTCCATAAGCGTGAGCCTCTTCCAGCTCGCAGTCGCACCACTGGCCTTTAAAAGCTATTCGATTCAATGCAGTGGACTGAACCGACCTTGATCCACACACACACACACACACACACACACATACACACACACATACACACACACACTAATCAACCCAAGTTTGATTATTAAATTATTAAAGCTGTCACTGATTTTCACAGCGACTCTCCCTCGGTGTGGAGGAGCCAAAAAGAGGGGAGGATAAATGGACAGCGGACAGAGAGAGCGAGAGAGAGAGAGAGAGAGAGAGAGACTGCTGTAATGGAGGGGGCTCTATAGGGATTGCTAAAGCTGATTAATCTGACAGAGAGCCAAACACTCCATCTCTCTCTCTCTCTCTCTCTCTCTCTCTCTAAGCTCTTAGGGGGAGTGTGAAGCAGGACGCATCCTTTTTGATCCCTTCGATCAATTCATGCAGATTTAAAAGCAGACATAGTTCCTTGACCATTTCCCATTTATAATATACATACACACACAGTGCAGAACATAAATTTTTATGCGGGGATGCCGCCAGTCTGTGATGAGACCCCATATTTATCCAGTGTTGGAATTAGGCTGTGTGTGTGTGTGTGTGTGTGTGTGTGTGTGTGTGTGTGTGTGTTTACTGTCTCCTTTGGCCCTTTTCATCAGCATAGTCCAAGTATGGTGTGTGTCTATGTGTTTAAAGCTCCTGTAAGTCAAAACTATAAAGATTCCCATAGTTACTTCCCATAAACCGATGATGATGATGATGATGATGATGATGATGATGGTGGTGATGGTGATGATGATGATGATGATGATGATGATGATGGTGATGATGATGATGGTGGTGATGATGATGATGATGGTGATGATGATGGTGATGATGGTGGTGATGGTGATGATGATGATGATGGTGGTGATGGTGATGATGATGATGGTGGTGATGATGGTGGTGATGGTGATGATGATGATGGTGGTGATGATGATGATGATGATGGTGGTGATGGTGATGATGATGATGGTGGTGATGATGATGATGATGATGATGATGGTGATGATGATGATGATGATGATGGTGGTGATGGTGATGATGATGATGGTGGTGATGGTGATGATGATGGTGATGATGATGGTGATGATGATGATGGTGATGATGTTGATCGTGATGTTGATGTGTTGACTGAGAAGAAGGAGGAAAAAAACACTTTATGGTCATTACTTTAATCCTCGGCCTCTAATGCAGTATTGCAGCATCAGCTCGTATCGCAGCTTCCATTTGTGACTTAGAGCTAGCGGCTAGTAGTAGCTCTGAGCAACTTATATAACATCACTGCATCGTTCCTGTTCGGCGTAAATGTTTACAAATTCTGGGTAAGGTCACGTTGGGTCACTGGGTCTGTCTTTTTTTTTCTGTGCAGTGAATTATGGATTCTGATTGGTCAGAAGGTGTTGATTCAGTTTCTAGAACAGCTGCTCTGACAGGAGCTGCTAACGTAAGTGAGAACAGGAACTAAAGGTCATTCCACAACATTATACTATGTAACTATAAATTGATAAAAAGTACAATGTGTCATTCTTTAAAAATGTAAAATTGTTCGCGTAGGCAATTTGCAGTTGCTACATTTAAAAGCCAAGACTCGAATTTCGCATTTGTATTATAAGTGTCATAAAGCCAGGGGTGTGGCCTCAGTTTGTCTGTCAGTTCCCAGAATAAGAGGTGTGGTGTCAGTTTTCAGTCCCAGTGAAGGAGGTGTGGCCTCTATGCTTCTTAGCCCTAAAATAAGGGGTGTGGCCTCAGTTTGTCAGTTCCAGTGAAATAGGCGTGGCCTCTATGTCACTCAGTTCCAAGAGAAGGGGTGTGGCCTCACTTTGTCCAAGTGAAGGAGGGGTGGCC